>NC_045546.1:14368739-14668739 GCF_009769535.1 Thamnophis elegans | reverse complement strand
AAACTCAAATACAAAGCCTAAAGCAAGTATAAAACCCACCCACTCTCAACTCCATTTTGTCAGCTGCCCAGAATCGCATGTGGTTCTACTTCATCAATAAACCATCTTTCCATGCAGGATATGGCTCCTAATTTGGTCCTTGTTCCCCAGTTGTTTGCAGAGAAGAAGCTCAGCTTCTTGTCCAATGCATACAGATCTCTGGGATTCTGGAGTCTCCAAAACTGTGAGGCCAATTCTCCAACTTTCTGCTATGACTATTATCAAATGAAGTCATCTTTTTTCCCTGTTGTTTTTCTGCTGCAAGTTGTTTGACTTGTTTGTCTATTTCAACTCCATCGGAGCAGCTCTGCAGTTAAGAACTCTGCGATGTTCTTTTTCTATGCCAGCAAAAAGCCTCTTTTGGGAGATTTCTGGATTTTGCTCAGAAAGAGAAGAGGTCGTGTTCACCTCTTTGTCGGATAAGCCATGCCTCTTTAGGAAAATTACATGCATTCTGAATGAAGGATAAGGAGCACAACCAGTGATCCACACATATAGCATTGCTGATTTCATTAAGTGTCAAAATCTACATAAAACTGGGGAGGGGAGGAAGTTCTCTTCAATTCCCTTGTGCTCAGGGCCAACCCTACCATTAAGATGATGAGCCACGGTGGCGCAGTGGCTAGAGTGCAGTACTGCAGGCTACTTCTGCCGGCTGCCTGCAACTTGGCAGATTGAATCTCACCAGCCTCAAGGTTGAGTCAGCCTTCCATCCTTGCGAGGTGGGTAAAACGAAGACCCAGATTGTTGGGGCCAATAGGCTGACTCAGTAAATGGCTTAGAGAGGGCTGTAAGTGCACTATGAAGCGGTATATAAGTCTAAGGGCTATTGCTCTTAGGCAAACTCTACTAGATTTATAGAGTATCTTTATGCTATGGATCTGTTCTTTGTGCATATAGGGGAGAAAGAATACTTCATTATATCTTAATAATTAACCTGCTCAGTAATCTTTGTTGGAGAAATAGCCAGAGGTGTTATAATGATTAATACCCTTTAAGTTGCACTAGTAAACATCTATTGTATGGATATACTGTCTGAAAAGCTACCAAGAGCAGCTCTAGAGGACCCAATATCTTATCGTGAGAGAGGACCCTTTACGGGTTACTGGGGTGGGAGAAGTATTAGCCCCTCCCCCTCAATGTGCCCTCTTCTACTCACCACTTCCTGGCAGCAGATTATCATTTAACCCATAGTTATCCAGTAATTACCATTTCCTGAAGAGTATCAGAATACAGAATAGAGTCGGAAAGGATTTTGAAGGTCTTCTAGTCCAACCCCCTGCTCAAGCAGGAGACCCTATAACATTTCAGACAAGTAGCTGTCCAGTCTCTTCTTAAAAGCCTCCACTGATGGAGTACCAACAATTTCTGAAGGCAAGATGTTCCACTGAGGCAGAGATGGGGCCAGGCCATCTGACAGTTATCAGCTTCCTTTGGAGTTGGAGATAAGTGAGGCAGAAGAACAGCTGGAGCCTGTTCCCAATGTGAGCATGCACAGAGCTGCTAGAAGGGTTAAGGAACAAGGGCCGACTCAGGAGTATAGGCCCAGATGGATGGTGAATGGCCCCTCCCATAGGGAATAAAGAGGCGCAAAAGGGGAGGGGACTTTTCAGTAGAAAATTAATTCACTTAATTAGTGTGAAGATTTGTTCGTGACCTTCAGAGACTCCTTGCCAAGTATTTACTTGTACAGCATTGTGTTTTGAAGATATCGGCCTGGCAGCTCTCCAAGCCTGATAAGGTCTGTGGTTGTAAATTCACCCTTGAAAGACTGTTTGCCAGGACTTTGCTGGATGTGAATGAGAGGAATTCACATTAGCTTAATAAAAAGGGTGTTTTGTCAGGACAAAGAGTCTCATTGAATGAATGTGTGAAGCCTAGGTCAGAACACTTTCATCTACCCTGATTTTTTCACAATTCAATTTCATTGGTAAGACTGCTATGTGCTATGGCTAATTTGCCTTCAATCAGATGAACATCAAAGTATTTTTAAGGTGGAAAAACACCTTTGGGATGGTAGAAGCAGAAATTCCTTTTTTTTTTTTGTTATTCCTTGCTATCCATTAGGCATTGACAACCTTAATTTCCCTTAGTTCCAGAAAAATTTTAAATAACTTTTTAGCACATTCTTTTTTTTTTTTTTTTGGACTATATGTTTTCTGAAATTAAATCCTCTGAACTGGAACATGTTTTGACACAGTGTTCCAGAAGAAATAGACTGGATATGTGTCCAAATCATGCATAGTACTCTTTAAATGGCTTCTTGTTCAAAGGATTGATTTCTGTGAATTCATTGATGCTGGAATGGCACACTATGGAAGAAAACAGGACAATCTGCAACATTTGTCATCATTAATTGTACTTCTGATTTGTCCAGACTCACAATTTTTCTTGCTGGATTACACAATCTTTGAAAACATCACAATTGTTAAAAACATTTTTGAAAGCATCACAAAATCAATAGTAAAACAGTTAGGACAATAGCAAAATAATTAGGACCAAACATCTCATTGGAATCACAGGAGTCCTTCGGGATTGGGCGGCATATAAATTTTATAAATAAATAAATAGAATGTATAAATTGGGAGAAATCTTTTAAATCAATTTATCTTCTGGTTCCATGCAGGAATCCACTACACTAAAACAGTGACCATTCAGTCTCTCAATCTTGAGAGCCCACAACTGTTTTAATGCATATTTAACGATATTTAATCAACACATAGAATAGAATAGAATAGAATAGAATAGAATAGAATAGAATAGAATAGAATTCTTTATTGGCCAAGTGTGATACATAAAAAGACAAGATACATTCATCAAGAATCATAAGTGGTTAAATGCAGCACTGCAGGCTACTTCAGCTGAATGCAGTTTTGCAGTTCGGCTGTTCAAATCTCACCGGCTCAGGGTTGACTCAGCCTTCCATCCATCCCAGGTGGGTAAAATGAGGACCCGGATTATTGTTGGGGGCAATATGCTGACTCTGTAAACTGCTTAGAGACGGCTGAAAGCCCTATGAAGCGGTATATAAGTCTAACTGCTATTGCTATTGCTATTGCTATAAGGTACAACACTTAATGATAGTCATAGGGTACAAATAAGAAATCAGGAAATTATCAATATCAATATAAATTGTAAGGATACAAGCAACAAAGTTACAGCCCTGCAGTCATAAGTGAGAGCAGATGGGTGATAGGAATGAGCTTTTGTAAAAACGTATCTTTGTTTTATTTATTTTTTTAAATATGTTTGTCTTCTCAGTTTATAGAGTAGGCAACTTAAATCAGGCTGAGTGCAAAGCGATCAAAATCACTGAGGAAATATTTTAACTTTAACCTCAGCAACCAGCTGTGCCTACCCAAGTATTTGGGGAGTTGCTATCTTTCTGTTCCTTTTGGTTTTAATGTGCTCTGTAATTGTTTCTACTATTGTTGGGTTTTTAGGTTGCACCTTGGATGTTTTCACTGCATTATTCATTCTATAGGAGCATCCAAGAGTATTTATTTAAATTGTTTGAAGTATCTGAAATAAATAAACAGGGGCCCCTAATTGTACAGTCACTTGTTTCCTTTGCTGGTCTCCCTAAGAAAAATAGAATTCTGAATAGAATAGAATAGAATAGAATAGAATAGAATTCTTTATTGGCCAAGTGTAAATGAACCAGGGGTGGGTTACAACCGGTATGCCCCGGTTCAGGCGTACCGATGCCTGCCAGGAGCACCAGGTACCGTTCCGGTACGGTGCTCCGGAGGGCCCACCTGCAATCCTTACTGGATTTGAGCTTTTCAGGGCTTCCGTGTACACACACGGAGCATACAACGCCTCCCTGCTACTCCGCCGAGAAGCTGGAATGTCGCGGAGGTGTCGCATAGCATCGCAGGCAGTAAGTACGCAGGTGCTTGCTGCACGCATGCTGTGGTGGATGCCCGGCCCTGTACTGGTTACAATGGGATTTGCAAGCCATCACTGGATTGGATACACAAGGAATTTGTCTTTGGTGCATATCAGGGGTGGGTTCCTGCCAGTTCTAAGCTCTTCTATAGAAAGGTTCCACAAATCTACAGTGCTGTTTAAAACCAGTTCCAGCTCCCTCCCCCCACCTGTCCGCACATCATCAAGTTGAAGAGCGAGAGGAAGAATTCTGGGAGTTGAAGTCCACAAGTCTTAAAGCTGTCAAGTTTGAACACCCCTGGGCTTTTTTCCCTAAAGGGGTGCAAGGGTCTCATAACTTGACAGCTTTAAGACTTCCGTGCTTCAAATGCCAGAATTACTGAGCCAGCATTTTGGTTGCTACGCAAGAGTGTTGTTAAGTAGGTTTCACCACATTTTACAAGTTGGCCACTCCCACCCAGTCACCTGACTGCCAAGCCACTCCCACCCGGTCACATGGGTGGCAAGCCACACCCACAAAGCAGGCCACACCTATAGAAGAGGTTCTAAAAAATTTTGAAACCCACCACTGGTGCATATGCTCTCAGTGTACATAAAAGAAAAGATATATTTGTCATGAATCGTAAGGTACAACACTTAATGATAGTCATAGGGCACAAGTAAGCAATCAAATCTAAAGAAAATATATTAAAAATAACATGAACCATTACATAGGCTCTGATTGATTATACCAGTAGACATTATACCAGTAGACATTGCAGTGAAAAAATATCCTTCTTTAATATTCTAGCGAGGCCATCTTTCAGGATAAAGGAGGAAGTGGAGGACAAGGAGGAGGGGGTGAGGGGCAAGGTTCCACCACAAAACCGCGGTAGACTAAAGTGCGTGTGACTAAAGCGCAGTGACAAAACCGCACCGTCAAAACCGCGCGACAACAGCGCGCCGACAACAGCGCGCCGACAGAAGCGCGCTGTAACATAACCCTAAAAATAACCCTAAACCTAACCCTAAACCTAACCCTACCCTAAACCTACCCTAAACCTTACCTTAAGTTAAATCGCGCTTCTGTCGGCGCGCTGTTGTCGGCGCGCTGTTGTTGGCGCGCTGTTGTCAGCGCACTTTTGACATCGCGGTTTTAGCGCCGCGGTGTTGTCGGCGTGCTTTTGACGTTCGCGGTTATGTCATGCCACGGAGGGGCAACACCCCTCTAGTCCTTACCACAAATGGCCAGAATTTTAATTTAGCCATAGCCTAAAGTCTGTTGGAGAGTGGGTCGGTGGGGGGGGGGGACATGTTTTCTATGACTTTTTTTAAATCAGCAGAAGTCTAGGGAGGGAATTCAATTCAATTCAATTTATTAGATTTATAGGCCGCCCAATCCCGGAGGACTCCGGGATTGGGCGGACAAGAACAAGAACAAAACAAAACCAAAATAAAATAAAAATAATTTTAAAAATTCCCCAACACGCATATGTTCTGATCGGGGCTGGACCCTACATAATAAGGTCAACAGCCCCAGGCCTGCCAGAACAGCCAGGTTTTAATGGCTTTTCTGAAGGCCATGAGGGTGGGTGAGGTCCAGTCCTCTGGAGGTAGCTGATTCCCCAGGGTCAGAACAGCCACAGAGAAGGTTCTCCTCCGAGGCCCCGCCAGCCGACACTGTCCGGCTGACGGCGTCCTAAGGAGGCCCACCCTGTGGGATCTTATTGGCCATTGGGAGGTATGTGGCAGTAAGCGGTCTCGCAAATACGCTGGCCCTGAGCCATTTAGGGCTTTAAAGGTAATGACCAACACCTTGAATTGAGTTCGGAGGCCAATTGGCAGCCAGTGCAGCTCGCGGAGGATAGTGTAATATGGGTGTACCTCGGTACACCCAATATCGCTCGTGCGGCTGCATTCTGGACTAGCTGTAGTCTCCGAACGCTTTTCAGGGGTAGCCCCATGTAGAGCGCATTGCAATAATCCAGCCTTGAGGTGACAAGGGCGTGAGTGACTGTTTGAAGTGCACCCCGATCCAAGTAAGGCCGCAATTGATGCACCAGGCGAACCTAGGCAAAGGCCCCCCTGGTCACAGCCGACAATCTTAGTAATGATATCACTAAGAGCAAAACATGAGCTGGGAATTTTTGTATTTTATCCTATCATTAATACACCTATGGAAGTGCTAGCATAATTGCTTTCTCGGGAAAATGGGTGGAAAATTGATATTGGATAGTTTGCTGTGAAATATCAGGAACAAGGGAGACATAGCTGAGCCGAAAGTAGATATGTCCAGAGGTTCAAACAAAAATTGAGGTGGTATCATAAGCACATGCTAAAAGTTAGGGCATTGATGTGCATTAATGTATGCATGTACAGGTAGTCCTTGACATATGACCACAATTGGGGCCGAAATTTCTGTTGCTAACTGAAACATTTGTTAATTTTATGACCTTTCTTGTTGCAGTTGTTAAGTGAGTCACTGCATTTCTTAAGTAAGTCACCCGGTTGTTAAGTGAATCTGGCTTCCCCATTGACTTTGCTTGTCGGAGGGTCGCAAAAAGGGGAATCACACGACCATCACAAATATGAACCAAAGGTCTGAATTTTGATCATGCGGCCATGGGGATGCTGCAAAAGTCATTAAGTGAGTAAATGGTCATAAGTCACTTTTTCCTGTGCCCTTGCAACTTTGAATGGTCACTAAATGAACTATTGCAAGTCAAGGACTGTCTGTAAAAAGGATTGGGTCTTCCAACATGCAGTTCTGGTTGCCATCTTTTACTTCTTTCGACCCATTGTCTGCAAACCGCCTTTCCTCTATTAAATGACATAGAACTTGTGCATTTTACGGCCACTCCTGCAGGCCAATGGCATGAAAATACATTTTCAAAGTGCGGCTTGGCTCCACAAGAACCCGTGCTCTTGCTCCCGTGCCAGATGAAACATGATCGTGTGCCAGCCCTTATATCTTTCTTTTTTTAAAGTAATCTTTATTAGTTATACATTTTTTAAGAGTAAAACATACAAATACAAATACAATTTTAAACATACAACCCCCTCCCCTCCCCCCCACGGTGACAGTCATTCACAGCCCAACTTTTTTCTTTACTTCCTCGTTGTTAGGTCTCTAAGCCACATCTTCTCATTACAAAATTCAGAGATCTATTACAATACCCATGTTCACTTTTAACTTTCCCCATTTTAAGTCCCTGCTGTTCTCCTTGTTGCCCACATATACCATAAGTTCCAGCTAAGATAATGTTCTGTTTCTCCTTTGTCCCTCAGCCAACCTGTCCATTTCTGCACATTCATAGATCTTTTTAATTATAGCATCTTCCGACGGTATGGTAGTGGATTTCCAAAATTGTGCATAAGTTATTCTTGCGGTCACAATTATATGTAGGCTCAAATGCCATATTGAACTGCTCATGTTTTCTGGTTTAATGCTTAGTAGAAGGTTCTCAGGTCTCCATTCCATGTTTGCCCCGGTAACCTCTTTTAGCCATTTTTTAATCCTTTTCCAGTATTTCGTGGCCTCAGTACAGGACCATCAAATATGGTAGAATGTGCCATCCTTTCTTCTACATTTCCAACACAATGAAGATAACCCAGGGAACATCTTGGCTAACCTCGTTGGGGGGAAGTGCCACCTATAAACCATCTTGTATATGTTTTCTTTGAATGCTGTAGATATTGTAAGTTTAACGGTCTTACTCCATAGATCCCACCATTTGCCCATTTCAATTTCATAGCCAAGGTTTCTCTCCCATGCTATTAGAAGGCTTTTGTCCATCTCTTCATTAGCATCTTGGCAGGTTAAAAATTGATAAATCTTCGATAACATTTTCTTGTCTCCACCAAACAAAACCTTATATCTTGACAGTGCCCTTAAAAATCTGCAGGCCAACCTCAAATGATCTTTGTAAAGAAATAATGCTCGATGGAAGGCTTCTAAAATTAGATTTTTGATTAAGAAAAGAAAGGGACATTCTCTTCTAAAGTGGAATGGAAAAACGCTGGGAAGTAAGGGTTATTGAATATGTTGCCTATGAAAACGTCACTCAAACAGGCCTGTTTTAGAAGAGAAAAAAATGGCAAACTATTGGTGTCATTCTAACCCATGTTGTGAGTTTACTTGTGGGTTCGATTATTTTTATCAGGTAAAATGGGGTTGCACCAGAGGTGGTATTCAACAGGTTCTGACCATTTCTGGAGAACCGGTAACGGAAATTTTGAGTAGTTCAGAGAACCGCTAAATACCACCCCTGACTGGCCCCACCCCCATCTATTCTCTGCCTCCTGAGTCCCAGCTAATTAGGAGGAAATAGGGATTTTACAGTAACCTTCTCCTGGAGTGGGCTGGGTTTGGAGATTTTACATTATCCTTCCCCTGCCATACCCACCAAGCCATGCCATGCCACGTCATGGCCACTAAGCCACACCCACAGAACCGGTGGTAAAAAAAATTTGAATCCCACCATTGGTACACCTATTGTAATACACATGTATACATATTGCAATGCACACATATTCTATTGAAAGGTACACATATTCTAATTTGTATGAGCACATATATATGAGTGCATTTCCCCAACATTTAATAATACAAATGCAAGCTTAAGTAGAAACAGAGCAAGCATCCATCTTAATAAATCTTAAGTAAACAAATACGTATGTTGGCAATTATTTAAGCAGAATCAGATCTGCCCACATTAAAAGCTTAATAAGGGGGACAAGAAACAGATTTCCTCTGAAATTTAAAAGATGAAAACGGCAATTTAAAAATGATTAATAACGCCATTAGTATGAAACCGAGAAAACCAAATTTGAGTGGAATTTGAGGTTTTGCTAATAGGGCCATTTGCTTTTAAAGATCTAAAGCAGCCTTTCCTATTTATTCCTCTCTATGTATTCTAATTCTCAGAATTCATGTATGACAGGTTGGGAAAGGTTGATTTACAATCTCTACAGCCCCGAGGACTCTTTTAGAACAGAGTTGGAAGGGATCTTGGAGGTCTTCTAGTCCAACCCCCTGCTTAGGCAGGAAACCTTACACCACTTCAGACAAATGGTCATTCAACATCTTCTTAGAAATGTCCAGTGTTCGCGCATTCATAACTTCTGGAGGCAAGTTGTCCCACTGATTAATTGTTCTCACTGGCAGGAAATTTCTCCTTAGTTCTTAGTTGCTTCTCTCCTGGATTAGTTTCCACCCATTGCTTCTTGTTCTACTCTCAGGTTTTTTGGAGAATAGCTTGACTCCCTCTTCTTTGTGGCAGCCCCTGAGATATTGGAAGACTGCTATCATGTCACCCCTAGTCCTTCTTTTCACTAAACTAGACATACCCATTTCCTGCAACTGTTCTTCATATGTTTTAGCCTATGTTTTAGATTCTAAATCAAGTCTTCTCACACTTTAAGATGGGTTGATTTCAACACCATTCCATATTTTCCAACTAGAAATGATCCTATCTTTGAAAAAGGCTATTTCTTATGCAGGTAGTCTGTAAATTCAGTTCATTTCGTTCGGAATTAAAATGGCAGTGGAAAAAAATGACTTACGACTGTTTTTCACACTTACGACAGTTGCAGCCTTCCCACGGTCATGTGATCAAAATTCAGACGCTTGGCAACGGATTCATATTTATGACGGTGGCCATGTCCCAGGGTCACGTGATCGCCTTTTGCAATTTTCTGACAAGCAAAGTCAATTGTGAAGCCAGATTTACTTAACCATGGTGCTAACTTAACAATTGCAATGATTCACTTAACATGTGTCAAGAAGATGGGATAAAATGGGGCAAAATTCGCTTAACAGCTGTCTTGTTTAGCAACAGAATTCTTGGCAGACAGGTGGTTATAAGTTGACGACTACCTGTACTAGCTGAATGCCTGGGAAGGCAGGGACTGGGGCAGTGAATGGTCTCACATCTAGGAGATGATCAGGCTGAGAGCGAAGGAGAGGTCAAACATGTCATCAGTCAAGAGATCTAAGTCCAGCCCACCTTGAATTCCATTTTCATCTACCGGCAATTTGCTTTGACTGTTAGTAGTTCAGATTCTTGTAGGGAGCTTAAGCTTGCAATAAACCTATATATTCATTTGAATATATTTCAATTCATTTGAGCTGCTTCGACTTCCTGATTTCTCCGCTTGACATGACGCAGGGAAGGAAGGCAGAGTCTGTCAGCAGGCTGATTGTGGCCATTGATGGGAAAGTGCGGCTAAAACAGTAACTGGACTGCTTCTTTCATGAAAAAGCCGATGATGGATACCTGGATGAATCAAACATACTGTACCATGAAGCCGGAGTGGCGCAGTGGTTATAATGCAGCATTGCAGGCAAACTTTGCCACAGCCTGGAGTTCAATCCTGACCAGCTCAAAGTTGATTCCCCCTGCTATCCTTCCAAGGTCAGTAAAATGAAGACCCAGATTGTTGGGGGGTAATATGCTGACTCTGTAAACCGCTTAGAGAGGACCGTAAAGCATTATAAAGTAGTATATAAGTCTAAGTGCTATTGCTATTGAAAAGAATCATTCCACTTTATTTAGCAATACTGCCCCCCCTCCCTCCGAGGAAAAGACAGGTGTTACTTGGAAAGCTCTTATTTACCTATAAACACAGACAGGGGTGGGTTTTGGCAGGTACTACGGCCGATTCGCTTTTAGGCATGCTGCACATGCGCTTGATGCATGCCTGATGTGCACTGTGGGTACATGTGTAGGGCAATAAAAAATTGTTCTGTGCATGTGCAGAAATGAAAAACAAGATGGTGGCACTTATGGCGCAGTTCGGGGGCGTGGCAGGCCTGGGTTGCTGCCGGGTGCGCTAAACCACTAGGATTAGGATTTATTTCATTTATATGCCGCCCTTTTCCCCGAAGGGGACTCAGGGCAGCTCACAACTCAGTCAAGGGAAAGGAAGTACAAACAGGGGATAAAGACAAACAAACAATACACAATTTAAAAACACACAACAACCATACCATTCGAGAAGGGGGGGCAGAGGTTCTTTAGCCCCAGGCCTGCCGGAATAGCCAGGTTTTGAGGGCTTTGCGGAAGGCCTGGAGGGTGGTGAGGGTTCGAATCTCCACGGGGAGTTCGTTCCAGAGGGTCGGAGCAGCCACAGAGAAGGCTCTCCTCCTGGTAGTCGCCAGTCGGCATTGGCCGGCGGATGGATGAACCGGTCCAAACCGGTAGGAACCCACCACTGAACATACACCATTCTTCATGTATCAAATAACATTGTTGACTATCTGGAGAAGAATCTGTGTTAAATAGGTGCTACTCAACCAATTCCTAGCAGCCACACACCCAAAGATATTTAATTGCATTGTGGACCTGGAGCTCAATAAAGAAACTTTAAGGACAGCCAAGTAAAAAAAAAATAACAGCCTTCTTTTTCTTCACAGTGTCATTGATGTTCTATGCTCCTTTTTTTTTTAATGCTGGCAGAAAAGTAATATAGGACAAGTTGCAAAAGTAACTGGTAGAGTCTCCTAATTTTAGATCCTCTACCTTCAACAGCACTGCTGACAAAGGTAGGTTTGCTTGGCTACCACGAAGTAGGGTGGACTTGGCAAGGCTGGCTTGGTGTCTGGAAGGATGCGTTGTTTGAGTGGCAGGTCCCAGCTGCTCTCCCTCCCTGTGAACCGTCAGGCGAGCTGCCTCTGAACCCGAGTCTAGCAATCGTCCGGATCTAAAAATAGCCTGGCTGACTGGGACACAGAGATGTACAGTGAGACACCATGAGACTTGGTGGGCAGCAGAGGTGTTTCACGAGAAGAGTCCTCCACTCCTCTGCTCACAACAGAATCCCTGATGCCACCAGGCTTGAAATTTTGGCCTCAGACAACCTGGAACTACGCCGCCTAGGGCCGACCTAAGTGTAGTACACAAAATTCTCTGCTACAACGTCCTACCTGTCAATGCCTTCTTCAGCTTCAACCTTAATAATACACAGGCAAACAATCGATACAAACTCAAGGTTAACTGCTCCAAACTTGATTGCAGAAAATACGACTTCAGCAACAGAGTGGTCAGTGCCTGGAATGCTCTACCTGACTCTGTTGTTACATCCTCAAACCCCCACAGCTTCAACCTCAAACTGTCTACCGTGGATCTTACTCCATTCCTAAGAGGTCCGTAAAGGGTGTGTGTGCATATGTGCACCAGTATGCCTACCATCCCCGTCTATTGTCCCCATTTATTTGTATTCATTTCCTTTGTTCATGTTCATATTTATACTTATACCTGTTATCTTGTACATGTTTGACAAACCGAATACAATAAAAATGAATTAAATTAGAATAGGACTGAGAAGAATTCTCTACCACTTCATTCTAGATCCCTTCCCTGCACCTGAATCCTGGGC
Organism: Thamnophis elegans; assembly: GCF_009769535.1. Classification (NCBI taxonomy): domain Eukaryota; kingdom Metazoa; phylum Chordata; class Lepidosauria; order Squamata; family Natricidae; genus Thamnophis; species Thamnophis elegans. Next base: position 14,656,451 of record NC_045546.1, on the reverse strand, counting down.
GGCTGAGTTACAGGTAGTTCTTCCCCCCCCCCCCCCAAATGTTTTATTTATTTTTACTATATAAGAGCAAGCAACAACTTCAATGTCTATACAACTTGTGTGTTGTCTAGTTACAATTAGTTTGAGGAATAGTCATCATCATCATCATGTTCATTAGTAGTGATCATATAGCAGCAGTATTTTCTCCACATAATACTAATACTTAATTGTTAATACTAAATCATATTGATAATGAACATTCAAGTAAGTTCTTGACTTACAACCATTAATTTAATGATGGTTCAAAGTTACAGCGGCATTGAAAAATTGACTTACGGCCACCAGGAACTGTGGTGGCGCAGTGGTTCGAATGCAGTATTGCAGGCTGACTCTGCCCACTACCAAGAGTTCGATCCTGACCAAGGTTGACTCAGCCTTCCATCCTTCCAAGGTGGGTAAAATGAGGACCCAGATTGTTGGGGGCAAGAGGCTGACTCTGTAAAATGCTTAGAGAGGGCCGTATGAAGCAGTATATAAGTCTAAGTACTATTGCTGTCACTATTTTTCACACATATGAATGTGGCAGCATCCCCATGTCCATGTGATCAAAATTTGGGCACTTGGCAAACGGCAGGTGTTGGGTTCAAGGAATCACCCTTTGTAACCTTCCCAGCCATCTTCCCACAAGCAAAGTCAATGGTGAAAGCCAGATTCAATTAACGAACGCATGGTGCGCGTAAGTGATTCATTTAACAATGGTGGCAAAAAGGTTGTAAAATGGGGCAAAACTCACTTCATCACTGCCTTGCTTAGCAACCAAAATCTGATGCTCAATTTTGGTCATAAGTGGAGGCCTACCTCTATTTATAGACTCAGGTTTAGAGTGCGAGAGCCACGTTCGGAAAGCTGGATTGACAGATTGCAAGGATCATTGGATTTCTTCGTCCAGGTTCATACTATGTCGGACACTGGAAGTTTTTAAGATGATGTTGGATAACCATTTGTCTGAAGTGGTGTAGGGTTAACTGCCTAAGCAGGGGTTTGGACTAGAAGACCTCCAAGGTCCCTTCCAACTCATTCTATTCCATGCCATCCCAATCCCATTCCATTCCTATTTCTATTCCATTCCTATTCCTATTCTATTCCCATTCCCATCCTATTTCTATTCCATTCCTATTCCTATTCTATTCCCATTCCTATTTCCATTCCTATTCCTATTCTATTCCCATTCCTATTTCCATTCCTATTCCTATTCTATTCCCATTTCCATTCCTATTCTATTCCCATTTCCATTCCTATTCTATTCTATTCCCATTCCTATTCTATTCCCATTCTATTCCCATTCCCATTCCTATTCTATTCCCATTCCCATTCTATTCCCATTCCCATGCTATTCTATTCCCATTCCTATTCCATCCCATTCCCATCCCCATTCCCATCCCATTCCTATTCCATTCCCAATTCCATTCCATTCGTTGACATATCGGTCAATGCATGCAAGTGTGCTGTGAAGTCCCACTTGGACTATCAAGGCATGGCAACGTGGGCAGTGCCCGGCAGCATCAACCCATGGATATGCAAAATGTGGCTTTGGATTAATGATTTGGTAGTTCAGCCTTTAACAGCATCCCTAGTAAGTAAAGATATCTTCTTTGTCTGAGGACTGAGTACTCTTCACACATATTCCTGTCTGCAGAAAATTACCTCTGCATGAAATTGGTTGCTGGGTTCTGGTGGTTACAGTCCTGCCTCTATTTCCCCCCCGTTCCCGAGCACATCCCCATGGCTTTTGTGCACCTTGAGGCTGACCACGGAGAATTCCACACTAAGCTCTAGCACCATGATTTCTGAGAATTGAAGTCCACACCTCTTAAAATTGCCAAGGTTGAGAAATGCAGGTATTCCTCGACTTAAGAGCAATTCATTTAGTAACTGTTCAACGTTACGGCGGCACTGAAAAGAAGTATTTCACACTTATGACCGTTGCAGCATCCCCATGGTCATGTGATTCAAATTCAGGTGCTGGACAACCGACTCATATTTATGACGGCTGCAGTGCCTTGGGATCACCTTTGCAACCTGCTGACAAGCAAAGGCAATGGGAAAGCCGCATTCATTTAACAACTGGCTCACTAACTTAACCACTGCAGTGATTCACTTTGTCTACACAAACACACACATAGAAAACAGAAATAAAACAGAATAGCAAAGTTGGAAGAGACCTTGGAGGTCTTCTAGTTTAATTTCCTGCTCAGGCAGAAACCCTACACCACTTCAGACAAATAGTTGTTAAATCTCTTCTTTAAAACTTCCAGTGCTGGAGCATTCACAACTTCTGGAGGCAAATTGTTCCATTGATTAATTGTTCTGTCAGGAAATTCCTCCTTAGTTCTAGGTTGCTTCCCTCCTTCATTAGTTTCCATCCATTGCTTCTTCTCCTGCCCTCAGGTGTTTTGGAGAATAGCTTGACTCCATCTTCTTTGTGGCAGCCCCTGAGATATTGGAAGACTGCTATCATGTCACCCCTAGTCCTTATTTACACCCACACCCACATGATATATACAGGATACACACACACACACACACCCACACACATGCATACATACATACATACATATATTCCTGTAAGGCATGTGCAAATGTGCAAATAGGCTACATTTCCTAAAATAACATTTAAAAAAACTATGGCAAGAAAGGTGGCAAAATGGGGCAAAATTCGCTTAGCAAATGACTCACTTAATAACAGAAATGTTGGGCTCAGTTGGGGCCATAAGGACTACCTACTGCTTTAGGCTTAAAGCTGGAGACAGGAAGAAGCCTCCACTATGGGGACACAACTGGGGAAAAAAAGGTAACTGTGGCATATCAGATGTAAGTAAAGGTTGATGAACTATTATAGATTCTCTTGACCTTTTCTAAGCCCTGTGCTTGTTGGGGGACGGAAAGAAACAGTGTGGCAATCCCCAAGGGGATAAAAAAACCCCCATTCTGTGCCTGTATCTGCTGCCAGTGATGCGTTACTATTTTGCGTGAGCAGGGGGTTGGACTAGATCAGTGGTCCCCAACCCCCGGTCCGCGGACCGGTGCCGGGCCGCGGAGTACCTGGCACCGGGCCGCGCAGCGGCCGGGGGCCATGATCCCTGCAGCTGGGCGCCGTGGCTCTCCTGCTGCGCCAGCCGCTCCTCTTCCAGCCGCTCGCCCAGCGCGCAAAGCTCCCGGCAGCGGCGCCACAGCTCCTCGAGGCGCCGGCGGCTCTCCTGGTTCTGCGCGCGCAGCTTGCGCAGGTCCTCTTGGCCCAGGCGGCCCCCTTCCAGCTCCTGCATCGCCCGCAACTCGGCCTCGTATCGCTCCAGGCTCTGCGCGCAGCTCCAGCTCACCACCAGCACGTAGTCGGAGGCCAGCTGCCGCTTCTCGGAGCGCCCGGCCCGGAGGACGCGCGGGGCAGACAGCAGCGCGGCTGGCCGCTGCTTGCGCGCTTCCTGCAGCCCTTCGTGCTCGGCCAGGAGCTGCTCCAGCAGCGCCTCCAGAGCGGCGCAGTTGGCCCACAGCCCCTCCAGCTGCTGCCGCCGCCGGGCCAGCTCGGGCTCCAGGCGGCGGAGACGCAGCTCTCCAAGTTGCGCGCTCAGCCTCTCCAAGCTCTCCAACTCGTGGCGCAGCGCGTCCCGCTCCAGCTCGCCTTGAGGTGATCTCAAAAAATAAGCTAGGTTGGATATGACTGGGATAAGATTTCCAGATGTTGACTTGGCTCAAGTCACCGGTTCCTTTTTCTTGCTGAATGAAAACTCCTGCATCATGGTTGTATGTAGGATGTATTTAGAAAAATTCAAGATGGGAACCATCTTGGTTTTTATGTGATGCAAATAAAAGAATAAATAGGCTTTTAATTTCATAGTCATGGCTATTACCTTGACATTTTCGATGTCACTCTGACACCCCTGTCCCAGATAATTTGGTGAATGGACAGAGAGGCTACCAGCTAGTAGTAGGCTGTCTTGAATGCACTTACTAAGAAAGGATTCACAGTGAATTCAATGAATAACATTTTTGGGTGATCATCAATCTGATGGGAGCTATATATCTATTGCAGCATTTACCTGCAAATTTAAAGGAAGTCCAGAAAGCGATTGCAATCTATTTGGCATATATTTACAAATACATATTGAAAATAATGCAACATCTAACATTTTCTGATCATGGTGCTGTCATTGGTGTACTATCCTGGTAATTAAAAATGGTGTCTGTAGAAGAATAAAAATGTGGTTGTGTGTTAACAAAAGAATAGAAACTATAAGCATATAATCTTCCATTCAAATAGTTAGAAATTAACTAGAAATAGTTAGTCCAGTTTACAAGCAACAGCCTGACGGTAGATCAGTTTACTGAAATATGGATTACTTAAAGGGGTACTCCGGGCTGGGAGTTTTTTTACACCCCCACCCCCACCCCTGCGCGCGCTCAGCGGGCCACGGTAAAATTATCACAGGCTGACTGGTCCGCGGCGATAAAAAGGTTGGGGACCACTGGACTAGATGACCTCCAAGGTCCCTTCCAACTCTGCTAATGTTTACTGTCTCTCCTCCATCTCTCACTCCTCTTGATCCATCTCGACAAGCGAGAACAGCAGCGACGCCTGCAGGGTTGTGGTGTTGTGAGTCCGAGGGTTGTGACTCCTCGCCCCCTGCTCCCTTACAGATTTGCACCTTTGAATAATCCATTCCTCCCACCCCTCCATCTCCCGGCCTTTTCTGACTTTGCTAAAGTTGGAGCCTGAGTCCCTCCTCCTCCCCCCCCCTCCCAAATCTGGAAGGAAGAGAGAGAGAGAGAGAGAGGATGCAAAGAAGGGGAGACGAGGCTAGTGATTAGAGGCGGCAGAAAGCATCAGAGCAAAGAGGGAGGAGCCCAAAGGGCGCCCAGGCAAGTGGGCTGGCCCTACACAGCCGCCTTTCCTAAGATCTGGCCGGGAGCAGGAATTGGCCGCCGGGGGGCAGCAGCGCGCAGAGCCTGGGTTTCGGATTCAGGCGGGCAACAGGTTGGTTCGACTTCTCCGCTTCTCGCCTTAAGCATTCAGTCCGGCGTTCATCCTGGCCAAGGGCAGCGAGGAGTCGGGACGGCTTCTGCAGCCGCCTGGGGGCTGAGACTGGCCGACCTGGGCTTAGGAAGGCAGAGAGAAGCGCTTCCTCCGTTTCCCGCAAGAAGAGCGGCCGTGGCAAGGCGGGACAGGCGGAACCCTTCAAGGAGAAAAGTTTGCGGCAGAAGTTTGGGGCGCTGATCCAACACCTGCGAGCAGGTGTATCTTTTTTCCCTTCTTCTTTTCCTGGGGAAGCCAAGCAGGTGCGGCCCCCGAAGCCTCCTTCCGAGGTGTCTGCGGGACTCTCTGCCCTCGGGACGGGCGGATTCTGGGGACGGACAAGCAGTCATCCCGGCATGGAGCGGCGGTGGCCAGCCAAGCACGCTTGAAGCCTTCCCGGATCCAGCCGCTTTTCTTCCACGCGAAACGCGAGTGGAGGAGCCGAGCAACGAGGCTGCCTGCCTGCCCAGCCGGAGGAACCCTCCCCTCCTTTGCACCCAGCACCCAGGAGTAAGCACCCCCCCCCCGGTTGGTTTCGAGGATGTGACGAGCCGAAGAGTTTGGATGTCCACGGTGCAGAGACTGCGCCGCGCCCGTCCCGTCCAGCTTTAGGTCTACCCAGGTGCGCGGATCGCGAAACTTTTCGGGCTGTGCCAGGGAAGATGAAAGCCAAGGAAGTGACCGGGGATCCCTCGGCTGCCTCCACCTCTTCCACCCAGGATGGGTCAGTCCTGCTGGTACCGCCTCACCCGTCGGATCGGGATCCTTTCGCTGGAAGGGAGAGGGTCGAGGCCATCGACCTGACCCTCGACGGCCTTCTGTACGCCCGGAGCAGCGAAGACGAGGAGGACGAGGAAGAGGAGGAGGAAGACCAGGACGAGGAAGAAAACGCCCGTCTGAAGGAACGAGACCAGCTCTCTGGCTCCTCCTTGGTCCAGGAAAGTCCCGGCTTGCCGTCGGGCAAAGACGCCCTGGACCGGGTCCTGGATACCTTCCTGACCTCAGCTTCTGGCAACTCGGACAGCCCTTCGGCGGCGTGGTCATCTTTCTTCGGCTCGGAGATCCCCGAATTGGCCTCAGGGCTCCCCGCCCGGCGCTCCCTCGACGGCAAAGAAGAGGGCGCGCCCCCGGACGCCGCTTCCCTGCTGCCGCCTCCGCCTCTTTCTCCGCGGGCCACCGCCTCTCCTTCCCTTTGGAAGGCGGTTAAAGATGCGGAGGGAGCTCCTTTTAAGAGCCCGAGGGGCAGGGCCCCGGCCCCCGCAGCCTCGACGGCGTTGCCTAAAGGAGGACAGCAGCAGGAGGGGGAAGAAGAAGAAGGAAAGCTGGTTCCCGGGGCTGGCCGCGCCGTAGAGCCTCCCGCCTCTTCCCCTTCTTGCAAGCTCCTGGCGGGGCGCTCCCCCCTGGCCGCCCCCTCCGCCTGCCCTGAGTTTCTCAACGTGCCCATCCTGCCTCTCAACCCGGCTTACTTGGTCGCCCGGACGCGGCAGCTGCTGGACGTGGACGAGTGCCAGGAGTGGAGCCCTTTCTGCGGGCACCCAAACGCCGCCGCCTCGCCCGCCTCCTGCAACCTCCAGGACTTCCCCGGCTTCGTCTACCCGCCCAAAGAAGGGCACCCGCCGCCGTCGCCGCTTCCCCCGCCGCCGCCGCCTCCTCCTCCGCTTTATCTCTTGGGCTCCGTCGGGGACTTTCAGCCCAGCTTCAAGATCAAAGAGGAGAGCCTCGCGGCGGCCGTGGCCAAAAACAGCAGCGACGGCGGGGCGCATTTGGGGCCCGGGACTTTGCAGGCTGCCCCGCTGCCCTGCCCGGACTACGCTCCGTCGATCGCCGCCCCTTCGCTGCCCAAGAACAATAGCATGAGCAGCCTGGAAGCCGCCGCAGCCGCCGCTGCCCCGTCGTCCAGCCTGGATTGCGTCCTCTACAAGGCGGAGGTGGGTTCCGGCGCCCTCTCGGGCTCCTACGGACTAGCGCCTTACAAAGCCTCCGCCGCCAGCGCCCTGGCGCCGAGGGAGACTCTCTCGTTGCCCTCCACCTCGGGCGCCCCGCCTCAAGGCCTCTACCAGCCGCTCGGCTTCCAGGGCCAGCAGCAGTTTTATTCTCCTTACCTGGGCTATATCAGGTAAGTGGGGCTAACCTCATTAAAACGTAAATACACAAGCGGGGAAAAAAATGACATCAGTGGAACTCAGAGTAGAAATAAAATGTAAACGGGAAATTATTTGCGTGAAAAGATAAAGTTGGGGTCGCTGAAATGCCTCCTAGAGTAGTGTTTCTCAACCTTAGCAACTTGAAGATGTCCGGACTTCAACTCCCAGAATTCCCCAGCCAGCGAATGCAAATGCTGGCTGGGGAATTCTGGGAGTTGAAGTCAGGACATCTTCAAGTTGCTAAGGTTGAGAAACACTGCCCTAAAGAATCCATCAGAGAAAGCAAATAAGTAAGGGCAACAAGGGAAAGGAGGGGGGATGAGGAGGGAAAAGAAGAAAGGGTAAAGCAGAGGAAGTAAGGGAGTGAAAGTAAGAGTAGGAGAGAGGGGAAGAAAGAGGGGAAAGAGGGGGAAAGAAGAAAGGAGGAAGGAGAGGAAGAAAGAAGAAGGTAGAGAAAGGAGGTTGAGAAGAAGGAAGGAGTAAGGTTGTTGCAAAATAAGATGGAGCCACGGGGTGGCAAAAAAGGGACCCAAACTGTATTATGTATGTGTGTAAAAATGAGTATAGAGTCTAATGATGAACAGACAAATGCTAAATAGCAATTGTAAGAATGTATATCTATGAATGAATTTGAAAGGGAAAAATAAAATAAAAAATCTGTTTTAAGAAAAGGTAAGTGGGACTTCTTCGACCCACCCTGGCTCAAAGGAGCGTCCCTCGATTATCACACGATACAACCAGTGGCAAAGAATTCTACACACACAATTTACCCATCTATTATTTCCGATGAATGATCATAATGTGCCCTTAAGTCAGTTTTCGATTCCACCCTGGCAGATCCGTATTCTTTCCAGCTGTAGGGAAAACCGACTCACAGTAGCCGCTTCGAAAGCGACAAGGGGGCAGAAGGAGTGAATAAATCCAGATTAACTGGCTTTCAGAAGTTGTGGGGGCTTCTAACACGGGAGGCTTTTTAAGAAGATATTGGACAGTCATTTGTCTAAAATGGTACAGGTCTCCTGATGAGCAGAGGGTTGGACTAAAAGACCTCCAAGTGTCCTTCGTATTCTGTTAATTATAGATTTTGAGGCTCATTGGTGCCCGAAGCACTGACAAATCTTGGTGCCCCCCCCCTCCTTTGTACATGCTGTACAAATCTTCATTGGTGTTTTTTCCCCCCTCTTTCTCACCTTTGTGGGTTTTCCTTTGGGCCTGGTGCCCTAAGCAGGTGCTTAGTCTGCTTAATGGTTAATACACCACTGGATACAACCCTGCTTCCCCCTGCCCTCGCCCCCCCCCCCGAAGATGCCCTGTCAGTATGACTGGCACCTCTCAAGTTATGGAGAACCACCGTAAACAAAGAACATCCTGTCCTTTCTGCCCCAGGAGACACATTAAAAAGCTCAGTGAGAATTTCTTTTAATTCGATATTTTATCAGTAAGTGGGAAAGATAGTGATTTGTCTCCTCAAAATCTATAATTGACAGAATAAGAAGGAAACTTGAGTTACTTATAAAGTAATGAAGGTGGGATGCGACTCTAATGAATAAAATAAATAAATGAACTAAGCACAGTTAGATCTCATAAGGATGGGATTTGGAGGTCTTCTAGTCCAACCCCCTGCTCAAGCAGGGGAGCCTATACCATTTTGTTCAATCTCTTCTTGAAAGCTTCCAGTGTTGGAGCATTCACAGCTTCTGAAAGCCAGTTAATCTGGGGTCTGGATTCGTTTACCCCTCCTGTCCCCTTGTCGCTTTTGAAGTCTAGCAGCTACTGTGAGTCAGTTTTCCCTACAGCTAGAAAGAATATGGATCTATCAGAGTAGCCGCCAAGAATTGAGAATGACTTAAGGGTACATCATTATCCTTAGTAAGAAATAATAGATGGGTAAATTGTGTAGAATGCTTTGAGATGTGTGAAGAGACAGTTTTTTTTAAAAAAATTGGCAAATCTGTAAACAAAGCCAGGGGAAGAATCCAGCTTTTTCATTGCTCCGTGTCTGTGCTCACACACATTGCAACACTCCGATTTCAGAATAGTTCAAAAATAGCTCTTTTTTAAAAAAAACAAACAAACCTGGTGGCTAGCTTTTCATCTTGGTCAGCTTGACTTTTTGATGGGCATTTCCACAGGGTGTCCTTGGCAAAAATTACACTGCCTTCTTTTAGAGGTTTATCAACTTTCCAGTTCCAGCCTTTGTGTTTTCCTAGTAGTGTCCCATCCTTAAAAGATCTAACTCTGCTTAGTTCATTTATTTATTTTATTCATTAGAGTTGTATCCCACCTTCATTAGTTTATAAGTAACTCAAGGTGGCAAACATACCTAATGCTCCTTCCTATTTGCCCCAGTGACAACAGCCCTGTGAGGTGTGGTGGGCTGAAAGAGAGTGACTGGCCCAAAATCTCTCAAATGGCTTTCGTGCCCAAGGCAGGATTAGAACTCACAATCGCCTGGTTTCTAGCTCAACCCCTTAACCACTACTTTACTTCCCTAGAAAATCAGGCAGGATCTGCTCAATACTGCCACCTGCTGGGACTGTGTTGCATTCTCCTGCTGTGATTTTACTAGAATGTCTCCCAATTAATGTTCCTTACATGACTTTCCATTAATGTTGGACTACAAATCCCATTTTCCTCACTCTGGGAAGTTAGAGAAGTTGTCATCTGGCACCCCTTGAAAGATACCAGGTTGGAGAAGGTTGGTGAAATATTAAAGCTGTCCAGTGGAGCAGGATGAGTGGACAGCTATGAACCCTTATTAAAGTATGGATCATAACAAGGCCTTTGGTTTTTCCACTGAAATGTATTCCAAATGGCCTTTTTCCATTTCTCAGAATTCTCAAACATTTCATCCCAGCTTATCTGGAGAGCTTCAGGTTGAAGAAAGGGGCTGCCATAAAGATGAAGAGGTGGGGGTGTCAACCTATTTTCCAAAGCACCAAAGAGCAAGGGAAGAACCAATGGATGGGAAATTAATCAAGGAGAGAAAAAAATCTAGAACTTTTTCCTTAACAGTGAGAACAATTAACCAGTTGAATGCCTTGCCTTCAGAAATTGTAGGTGCTTCATCACTGGAGGCTTTCAAGAAGAGACTGGACGGCCACTTGGCTGGAATGGTATGGGGTCTCCTGCTTGAGCAGAGGGTTGGACTAGATGACCTCCAAGGTCCCTTCCAACTCTGTTATTCTATGTTAAGAAGTCTGGGATAGGACTCTCATGAATAATAATGGTTGTCTGGTTGTTCACTTTAGTTGCTTAAGGCTGTGTGGCTCCATTGTGGGACTTGTTTTTGAATGGACAAAAGTAGGTTGCGGTCGTTAATGATTAAATGCGCTTTGGTTAATGGTGATAATTCATGATCACGACAACTCATTATTCTGCAAAACCATTTGCATTTTCAGCATGGGAATGTCAGTTACAGATGTTGGTTGTCTGATTTCCTCCTTTTAACAAACAAAACAAAACTTTTGGTCTTGCTTGCTGATACTTATGGAAAGTTTGGTTCAACTGCAGATTTTAAAATATTGAATTGATATCCACTTTTGGATTAGCATTGGGATAAATTAAATCAAAATGGACCTTTCCTATGCTTCACATAGTCCTTTGCTGTGTGACCTGAAATTAAAATATAAGTAACAATATTGTTGTGAGAATAAAATAGACTAGGTAGCATAAAACCATATGTTCTATGTCACCCTGGAAAATAGGCAATTCTGATATATACTAAAGGGTAAATGTGCAAACCCTTTTCCCATTGTCCATTATGTCTAGTTTAATGAAAAGAAGGACTAGGGGAGACATGATAGCGGTGTTCCAATATCTCAGGGGCTGCTACAAAGAAGAGGGAGTCAAACTATTCTCCAAAGCACCTGAGGGCAGGAGAAAAAGCAATGGATGGAAACTAATCAAGGAGGGAAGCAACCTAGAACTAAGGAGGAATTTCCTGACAGTTAGAATAATTAATCAGTAAAACAGCTTGCCTCCAGAAGTTGTAAATGCTCCAACACTGGAGGTTTTAAAGAAGAGTTTGGATAACCATTTGTCTGAAGTAGTATAGGGTTTCCTGCCTAAGCAGAGGGTTGGACTAGAAGACCGCCAAGGTCCCTTCCAACTCTGCTATTCTATTTATCCGTACAATTTGCCATTAATGAATCTCATTATATTCACTGACGTTATTGTAAATGTCAACATTTGTGTTTGCTTATTATGAGTCAAGCTTCTGCAATACAAATGATGCTGAAAAAAATATGAACAGCTGGCATACAGATAACTGTGTCTTATGAGTTAAATATAAGCTGTTTCTCCTAAGCCATATTGGTAGTCCTCGACTTACAATAGTTCACTTAATGACCATTCAAAGTTACAGCGGAACTGAAAAAAAGTGACTTAGGACCATTTTTTCACACTTACAACTGTTGCCGCATCCCTGTGGTCACAGGATTAAAATTGAGATGACTCACATTTATGACGGTTGCAGTGTCCTGGGATCATGTGATTCCACTTTTGCGACCTTCTGACCAGCAAAGTCAGTGGGAAAACCATATTCACTTAACAACCATGTTCCTAACTGAACAGCTGCATTGATTCACTTAACAACTGTGGCAAGAAAAGTCGTAAAATGGGGCAAAATTCACTTAACACATTTTTCACTTAGCAACAACAATTTGAGGCTCAATTGTGGTCACAAATCGAGGATCGCCTGTAGTTTGCAAGTGTCTTTGTATGACACTTTCACTATTTATGGTGATCATTCTTTACAATATATAGCACTAGCTGGATACCCTTGCTTCACGACGAAACTATGTGATCGGGCAATGCAGGAGAAATCCGGTTCATTCCGGTTCAATCTGTTGGCTCAGTGGTGGTCGGTGATTGAAACAAATAAGGGAATATAGCTCCCACTGCCTTGAGTCCAGAAGCAGTTCCATAGATGGAAGACGTAGACATTTTGGTGAGGTACAATGTTCCCTCTAATTTTTTTTCAGTGTGAGCAGAAAAGTATAGTGTTTGAGCGGCACATTTTCATGCCTGAGCACCTGAATTTTTTTCACAGATGTCACCTAAGACAACAACGAAATCAGTGTTATTTGAAACTCAAATTATGTTTATTCAAGGTGCCCGCTTAATTAAAAGTGTTATATAATATCAGTATCACTTAACAACGGTCCTGCTTAGCAACCAAAATGTTGGCTCAGAAACTCTGGCATTGAAGCATGCAAGTCTTAAAGCTGTCAAGTTACAAGACCCTTGTACCCCTAACCCTTTAGGAAAAAAAACCCCAGGGGTCTTCAAACCTGACAGCTTTAAGCCTTGCTGACTTCAACTCCCAGAATTCCTCCTCCAGTCATGTTGCAGCAACGTCATCTGCGTGGATCTGCTCCATCTTCGGTTTTTTTCACAGGAGGCAGGGCTGCTGCTGAAGATGCCAACGAGCCCCCACCGCCACTAGAATATGCATTTGTTTAGCATGACATAGAATAGTCTTTCAACCAGAAGTATGGAATAAAAGAGAGACTGATAAATATTTAAAAAAATCAAACCAAAAAGCAGCTATTTATTTGAGTTCTAGATAAACATTTAGTTCAGATTTAATAGTGTTTCAGAGATGTGGCTGTCAGCTATTTGTGTATGTATGTTATTATTATGGAAGGTTAGATGAGATTTCACCAACATTATTCACCCCTGATTAATGCATTCATTCTAATAATCGAGTCTGACTCTGAATTACAAATCTATGTCTGAAGAATCTGGGTTAAGTTTTGGATTGGAAATTTGGGGAACATGAAAGTTTATGCATAATTTTTGTAATTTTTTCATTGGGTCTTAATAATGATTTTATTCATTTGGGATTTTTTTCATAGGCTTAACACAGCTCTAATTTTGTCATTAGGAGCAATGTAACATTGGCCACTAATGTATTGTATACAGGTTGCCTTAGAAGGTAATACCTTTTGTATAGTAGGAACTTAAGATAGGCAGACTTCATACAGATAAACAATTGAGAAATATTGTTCTTTTTAAAAAGCAGTGTTAATTGCTGCACCTTTCTCATATTAAGTATATTAGCTCAAGTTCATGTTAGGAAAAACTTTCAGTCTTAAAGGTTTGGTGAGGAGAAATCCAAAAATTCTTTTAAAGAATTTAAATTAAATTTGAGGCTACCTCTGCTTTCGCTCTCCCTCCCTCAGTTGTGCGGCAGCGGCAGCTCTCAGCCTACGGTGGCAGCGTCACGCAGGCTGTGGAAGGAGGAGGAGGAGGAGGAAACCAAAGAGAGGCTTTTACCGGGTCTGCGCCCCACAGCCAGGACCGTCCTTGCGCCTCAAGCCGCGTTTCTTCCTGCAAAGCCCTTCGGGCAACCCGAGAGTTCCGCTTGACGCCAGAAGGGCTTTGCAGGAAGAAACGCGGCTTGAGGTGCAAGGACGGTCCTGGCTGTAGGGCGCAGACCTGGTAAAAGCCTCTCTTTGGTTCCCTCCTCCTCCCCTACCTTCCACAGCCTGCGTGACGCTGCCGCCGTAGGCTGAGAGCTGCCGCTGAAACAAGTTTGGGGAGGTCCTTTGCGGGCGGCCAGTTCTAGCCGCCTGCAAAGGACTTCCCCACGTTTGCTTTGAAAGAAATCTCTGCGCGGCAGTTAGAAACTGCTGCCCGGGGGTTTCTTGCCATGTGCGCGGCAGCACACGACCATTCCTGAGTGAAGGAGTGGAATATCTGCCAGTTTGAACTGAGGTAACGGAATGTGAGGCAACTGGCAGTCAGAACAGAGTTCTTTTCAGATGGGGTGGGGGAGTAGAACTCCTTAGCATCAGAGCGTGTTAATTACTGTATAAGAATTAAGAAAGATCGGATGGTCATTTTGAAAAATCCTTTCTAGCGAGCACCTAGAAGCGAAGAGGACATACGTGCCAAATCTCAAATTTGTAGGCTTTACGGTTCTGGAGATTTTGTGATGACTGAGTGGTATTTGACTTAGATAGATAGATAGATAGATAGATAGATAGATAGATAGATAGATAGATAGATATAGATATAGATATAGATATAGATATAGATATAGATATAGATATAGATATAGATATAGATATAGATATAGATATAGATATAGATATAGATTAGATAGATATAGATATGTAACTGTAACCTCTGTTAAAGACTATGCACCATATTTTTAAGTAGGTCTTTCTCCTAGTTAAAACTTGGTAGATGCACAGAACTAGCCCTTGTGATGGGAAACTGAAATTTCTGATTTGTAAGTAAGTGACGTAGATACTAGATTTACCTGGCGTGACATCAATGCAGAGGTGAAACTCAGTCCAGCTACTGGATGTGTTGATGGAAACATTTGAAGAGATGTGAAACCAAGTGGCAGGTTTTGTTGCACATAAAAGCCATCAAGGTAGGGTTTAATGGTTGATGGGGGTTAATAGTTCATACTTTGGCTAAGAAAATATCATCAACGGCCCAGCCATCATGGATAAATCTCCTCGGATAACTCCTAAATGGCAACCTAAATCTTCCTCTCAAAGAATTTAAAATTAAAAATTTAATGTAGTTTCGAGGAAAGACCTATTTTTGCACCCATTTGTTAGAAGACCAGAATATAATAAAACAACAGCCCTTAGACTTATGTACCCACTTCACAGTGCTTTACAGCCCTCTCTAAGCAATTTACAGAGTCGGTCTATTGCCCCCCCAAATCTGGGTCCTCATTTTACCCTCCTCGAAAGGATGGAAGGCTGAGTCAACCTTGAGCCTAGTGAGATTTGAACTACCAAATTGCAGGTAGCAGGCAGTCATCAGAAGGAGCCTGCAGTACTGCACTCTAGCCACTGCGCCACTGTGGCTCATCATCTTAATGGTAGGGTTGGCCCTGAGCACAAGGGAATTGAAGAGAACTTCCTCCCCTCCCCAGTTTGATATAGATTTTGACACTTAATGAAATCAGCAATGCTATCCTTGTGGATCAGTGGTTGTGCTCCTCGTCCTTCTCTCAGAATGCATGTAATTTTCCTAAAGAGGCATGGCTTATCAGACAAAGAGGTGAACACGACCTCTTCTCTTTCTGAGCAAAATCCAGAAATCTCCCAAAGGAGGCTTTTTGCTGGCATAGAAAAAGAACATCACAGAGTTTTAAAATGCAGAGTTGCCCCAACGTTCCAATATCTCAGGGGTTGCCACAAAGAAGAGGGAGTCAAGCTATTCTCCAAAGCACCTGAGGGTAGAACAAGAAGCAATGGGTGGAAACTAATTAAGGAGAGAAGCAACCTAGAACTAAGGAGAAATTTCCTGACAGTGCGAATAATTAATCAGTGGAACAGCTTGCCTCCAGAAGTTGTGAATGCTCCAACACGGATAGTTTTTAAAAAGAGTTTGGATAAAAATCATTTGTCTGAAATGATATAGGGTTTCCTGCTTAAGCAGGGGGTTGGACTAGAACAGTGTTTTTCAACCTTTTTGTGCAAAGGCACACTTTTTTCATGAAAAAAATCACGAGGCACACCACCATTAGAAAATGTTAAAATTTTTTAACTCTGTGCCTATATTGACTTTAGAATTTAGAATTTAGAATTTATTTGTTATTTATAGGCCGCCCTTTTCCCTGAGGGGACTCAGGGCGGCTTACAGTTCATGGGAAGGGGGGTGCAAGATAAAACATAAGACAGTGCGTAAATAAAAAATAAAACAATAAAACACAACTTTCATTCAGCATTCAGGTGGGGCGGATTAGAATCTTATCCCCAGGCCTGACGGGATAGCCAGTTCTTAAGGGCTGTGCGGAAGGTCTGGACGGTGGTGAGGGTGCGAATGTCCATGGGGAGATCGTTCCAAAGGGTCGGAGCTGCTACTGAGAAGGCTCTCCTCCGCGTAGTCGCCAGTCGGCACTAACTGGCGGATGGAACTCGGAGGAGGCCTAATCTGTGCGATCTGATCGGTCGAAGGGAGGTAATCGGCAGGAGGCGGTCTCTCAAGTACTCAGATCCACTACCATGGAGAGATTTATGGATGGTAAGTAGCACCTTGAAGCGCACCCGGAGATCAACAGGTAGCCAGCGCAGCTCGCTGAGCATAGGTGTTATGTGGGCGAACCGCGGTGCGCCCACAATCACTCGCGCGGCCGCATTCTGGACCAGCTGAAGTCGCCGGATGCTCTTCAAGGGCAGCCCCATGTAGAGCACATTGCAGTATTCCAGCCTGGAGATCACAAGGGTTCGAGTGACTGTTGTGAGGGCCTCCCGGTTCAGGTAGGGTCGCAACTGGCGCACCAGGCGAACCTGGGCAAACGCCCCCCTGGTCACAGCTGACAAATGATGGTCAAGAGTCAGCTGTGGGTCCAGGAGGACTCCCAAGTTGCGAACCCTATCTGAGGGGTGTAAAATTTGACCCCCCAGCCTGAGCGATGGAACACTGGCCAAATTATTGGGAGGGAAACACAACAGCCACTCGGTCTTGTCCGGGTTGAGTACCAGTTTGTTAGCTCTCATCCAGTTCTTAACGGCCTCAAGACCCCGGTTGACTATATATAAAGTAATTTTCCCACGGCACACCTTACACTATGTCACGGCACACTAGTGTGCCGCGGCACAGTGGTTGAAAAGGTGAGCCAAGGTGGCGCAGTGGTTAAATGCAGCACTGCAGGCTACTGCTAGATCAGCAGGTCAGCGGTTCAAATCTCACCGGCTCAGGGTTGACTCAGCCTTCCATCCTTCCGAGGTGGGTAAAATGAGGACCCAGATTGTTGGGGGCAATATGCTGACTCTCTGTAAACCGCTTAGAGAGGCCTGAAAGGCCTATGAAGCGGTATATAAGTCTACTGCTATTGCTATTGCTATTGAAAAACACTGGACTAGAAGACCTCCAAGGTCCTTTCCAACTCTGTTAGTCTAGTTATCCATACAACTTGCCATTAATGAATCTCATTATATTCACTGACGTTACTGGAAGTGTCAAAAATTGTTTTTGCTCATTATGAGTCATGCAAGGCAATGGTTAAGTGAGCCATACCTGATTCTATGACCAGTTTTGGCATACAAAAGAATTGTTAAGCAAATCGCTGCAGTTGTTAAGCGTATCACCTGGTTGTTGAGTGAATCCAGCTCCCCCCCGCCAATTGATTTTGCTTCTTAGAAGGCTGGGTAAGTCACAAGTGGTGATCACGTGACCTCAGGATTCTGCAACCATCCTAAACACAAGCTGGTTGCCAAGCACCCAAATTATGACCGTAGGCCATAGGGATTCTGATCATCTCACAATCAGGAGGCTGTGAGTTCGATCCCAGGTAGTGACAGTTATTTCTCTCTCTGGGCGCAGTGAAGTAAGTATCAGCTGTGAACTCTGAGTTGGCAACAGGAAGGGCATCTGGCCAGTAAAACACTGCATTCAGTTGTTCCAACGCCACCCCAGGCAAGGGATTACAGGGTCATTAAAAGACAAAAAAAAACCCCAACCCATGGGATTCTGTGAGGTATGAGAATTGATTGTAAATAACTGTTTTTTATAGTACTGTTGTAACTTTGAAGGATTGCGAGATGAATGGCTGCACCTGCCTGCATATATTTTAATCCTTCTAAACCACTTTTCTCCCAGTAAGCTCATTCCGCAGTAAGCAGGGATGGTGGTTTTATTTATTTATTTTCTTTAGATACATCATTCCCACGCATCCAATTTCTTATTTCATGATGTAATTTGGAGGAGGGAATCACCCGGTGTCATGATTTCCATCCTGATTCTGCTGCCATTATGTATAAGAAAGGGTTAAAGTGGAAAACCAGAGCTGCTTCCTCTGGAACTATCCATGTTAAATTACCCACCAATGGTTCAGGAAATATTTATGCCTTTAAGTCTTGGTCAATAGATAGATAAAGGGATGGGTGGTCTGTAGATTCTTGTCTGTTGTTCATTTCTTTCTTTCTCTGCTCCCCCCTGCCTTTCCTACTTTTGCTAGTCCACTGTTTTTATGACCAATAAAGAAACACCAAGTGGCATTTTTATGCCATCTGAACTGAATGGGCTGTGCGCTTATCCTGATCTGGAAATCAGGATTGATTGTGTTGGGAAAAATGTCCATCTCGGTTCAATTCCAAGTAGGGAAAAAGACACTGGAAACATGGTGGCTGCTTGGAAAGATGGTTTTAATAGTGGACCGTGGATCCACATGGTTTGAGGAGAGATGCTGAGAGTATCTGAGTTTTATATCTTCTTTGGGCTTTTGAATTTGAGCTTGTATTCTGATTGGTTGTCAGACTCCCATAAGGCCATGCAGGGGCAACTCTGTAGGCTGTCCCAAGTCCCAAGTTTGGTTGACTCTTGCTGGGAGATGATGTAACGAAAGGGCTTTGGGATTCCTATTATGGCTCTGCCTGAAGGAGGTAGATCTTTGTTATGTAGAATAGACCCATTGACAAAGGTGGAGGGCTGAATTTCTGCTTCCCTTTTAGGGGAAATATTCTACCCTTTTAATATTTCCTAAAATATCTCATTTTCCTAGGAGTGGGGTGGGTGCTAACTTCCCACAATTGGAAGTAACTTTGCTGGGTGCAAAGTTAAACTGGAAATGACTATAATCGATACAATTAAAATCTCCCTTGAGACTTTTATGAATATGTCCATTCAATTTTAATGGCAATAATGTGGAAGTGGTTTGCATTTCTTCTGAGATGCTTTTTGAGCTTGCCTTCAATCTTTTGAATTATCTGGTGTCTCCCAACCAAGAACTAGCCAGGACAGGCCCTGTTTAGCTTCCCTTAAATAGTTTTGTTTAGCTTCCGAATGATCCAATTTGATTTCCTGTTGCTAAAGTCTCCTGGCTTCCTTTCAGTCTCTCCCCCCTCCCCCCAATGGGACTTTGGTCTCATCCAATAATTCTCTCTTCTTCTACTATGGGTGCCAGCAATGGGAAGAAGTGATTTATCTCCCAGGGCTTAAGAGGAGATTCAGCTGTTCAGAGTGCTTGGAAATAAATAACACTCCAGGAGCTGCTGCAGATTAGCCAGCCATAATTTTCCGTAAGCTGAGCTCCACTTCACTCTCATTAGTTTTCTTCCTCCAGCAGCTGGAATTTAAAGTGTATTTTGCACATTTCCACCTTTTTTTTTTTTTTAAAAAAAGGAATATTGCTTTGAATTTTTGGAAGTTAAAACCCACCCCCGCTCCTAGAAAAATGAAATATTTTAGGAAATATTTTTTAAAAAGCAGAATATTTCCCCTAAAAAAGAGAAGTAGAAACTCAAGAGAGGCAGAAGCACAGCCGCCCTTCATCTTTGTTAATGGGCCATGAAAAGCCTGAGACAGTCTATTCTACATAACAAAGGTAGGATTAACCTCCCACCATTTCACCACATGGCACCTGGGAAGAAGCAATGCTCAACCAAACTTGGACTCAAAACACAGCCTGCAGAGTTGTCCCTGCATGGCCCCATGGGAGTCTGACAATTAATCAGAATACACGCTTAAATTCAAAGCCCACAAAACCAGGGATTTACAGCATCTCACCCCTTTTCTTCTTCACCTTGAAGCATCTTGAAGCATGTGATCCCCCTTTTATGTTCAGGCTCAATAGCAGTTAGAGCAATAGCAGTTAGACTTATATACCGCTTCATAGGGCTTTCAGCCCTCTCTAAGCGGTTTACAGAGTCGGCATATTGCCCCCACAATCTGGGTCCTCATTTTACCCACCTCGGAAGGATGGAAGGCTGAGTCAACCCTGAGCCGGTGAGATTTGAACCGCTGAGCTGCAGAACTAGCAGTCAGCTGAAGTGGCTGCAGTACTGCACCCTAACCACTGCACCACCTCGGCTCAAGCCATGTGATCCTGTCTACCATTTAACCATCTTTCCAAACAGTCAACATGTTTCCAGTGTCTTTTTCCCCACTTGGAACTGAACCCAGAAGGACATTTCTTCTAACAGAACGATGCTAGTGGGTAGAATACTTGAATGAGGTCTAAAAAAATATTGGCATATTAAAGTTGGATGTTGAGGTTGATTTACTCCATTGTTTTTTAACCTAGTTTGTAAAGAGATGGTCTGGGGAAGGCTTCTGAAACCACAGCTTCTTTTCCAGGCCTGTTAATTGACAACGAGCTGTTGGAAGAAATGTCCTTCTGGGTCCAAGTGGGGAGAAAGACACTGGAAACATGGAGGCTGCTTGGAAAGATGGTTTTTAATGGCGGACAGGACCACATGATTTGAGGTGGGGGAAAAGGGAAGAGATGCTGAGACTGCCCTAGTTTTATTCCCTCTCTGGGCTTTTGAATTTGAGCTTGTATTCTGATTGGTTGTCAGACTCCCATGGGACCATGCAGGGGCAATTCTGTAGGCTGTCCTAAGTCCCAGGCTTGGTTGAGCCTTGCTGGGTGATGCAATCTTCCCAGGTGGCGAGATGGGTAGAGGGCTAATCCTCTCATGTCCTGAGGGCCATGTCTTAATCCCATCACCCTGGAGCTGAAGGAGGTGGGCAGGGAGCTGCTTTGTCTTTAAAACACGTTTCTCCTTTTCTCTTCCAGGGAAACATAATATTTTGCCTTTTTAATATTTCCTAGAATATTTCATTCTTCTAGGAGAGGGGTGGGTACTAACTTTCTGCAGAGCCCAAGAAGTGGAAGAGAAGACTGAGTAAATCTATAGGGATGGAATATCCTGTTGCTGTTGCTCAACTGAGCAATTTTGCTCTTGGCTTCCTCTCTGGAAACCCTGAGCTGGAGACTTCCTTTCATGATATGAGGATGTGCTTCTGTATTTTGTTGTAAGATTCCCTTGATGTATTTATTCTTTTTTTTAAAAGGAATATGCAGACATGTAAGAGGGGAAATTCTGAACTGAATTCTTGGATGTTTAAGCCAAGACGGTTCTAATGCTAGAAGTATTTATTCTGACATTTATTTATTTATTTAAAATGTACATCTTTTGGGGGCAAAGGTTTAATTTGCCTATAACTGTTGTGGTCTGCCAGTGGCCAACGGAGCTGGCAGCAGATTCAGACAGTGAGGAGGTTGGGGAGGAACATGGGCCAGTCCTGAAGTCTGGGGAAGGCTCTGATGAGGGCTCTGTGTCAGAGGCAGAGAGGGGGCCAGGGCCGTATGCCAGTTATCAGCTGCTTTCAGAGTCAGACATCAGTGAGACAGACAGACAGCTGGGGCTTGTTCCCGGTGCGCGCATACGCAGAGTTGCCAGACAAAACAGCTAAAGAATAGGGGTCGACTTGGGAGTAAGACCACAGGTGGAGGATGAATGGCCCCTCCCAGAGGAAATAAAAGAGGAGCGAAAGGGGAGTGGAGTTTGCAGGAGACAGTTAGTTCGCTTAATAGGTTCGTGACTCTCCGAGACTCCTAGCCAAGTTCTGCAGATATCGGCCTGGCAGCTCTCCAAGACAGATGAGGTCTGCGACTGTAAATCCTCCCTTGAAAGACTTTGTTGGATGTGAATGAGCAGAATTCACTATAAATTAATAAAAGGGTTTTTTGTCGTGACAAGGAGTTTGCTTCATGCTCTTGGGAAGCCTGAGTCAGAACAATAACCAGATCTTCAACCCCTTATGTATCGTAGATGGAAGCAGATGAGCATTTACAAGAGACAGTTTAATAGCTCCCTGCAAGAGCTGTTGTATTTGTCCTGCAACCTAAGAGGGTTGACTTGTGTTCATAACTCTTTGGAAAATCTCCCTTATTTATCAAGCGTCTGCTCTGTTTTTTTCTAAACCCCTCAGGGTTTGATTATCCTCTGTAGACTAAGATTTGCTTCCCTCTTAACTTTCGGTTTCTTATTTTTGTCTATTTTGGTTTAGGTCTGATGCCGAAGCTGGTCAGAGCCCTCAATATGG
This sequence comes from Thamnophis elegans, assembly GCF_009769535.1. Classification (NCBI taxonomy): domain Eukaryota; kingdom Metazoa; phylum Chordata; class Lepidosauria; order Squamata; family Natricidae; genus Thamnophis; species Thamnophis elegans. The sequence goes on along the minus strand of NC_045546.1, from coordinate 14,634,452 downwards.
GTTTGAACCTTTGCCCCAGAAGATCTGCCTTATCTGTGGTGATGAAGCTTCTGGGTGCCACTATGGCGTCCTCACCTGTGGAAGCTGCAAAGTCTTCTTCAAAAGAGCAATGGAAGGTATTCTTACAGTGTTTTCTTCTGGTTTGTCTTAATTTTAAACTGATATTTGTTGGGAGACAATGGTATGCCAACAGCATTTCAGCAAGAGAGAGAGAGAGTGTGTGTGTGTGTCTGGATATATATGTATGTGTCTGGGTGGGTGTGAATTTCTTAAAGGAGTAGAAATTGCTTATGTGGATGAAGAGGGAGAAGGAGAGGGAAGGGAGGGGGAGGAGAATTTGGAGGGGGAGGGGGGTTGGAGATTGTTTTTATAATATGACCCTGGGCATATAACCCATCATGTTCAAGTAGAACAGGGATCCTCAAACTACAGCCTGGGAGCCAGATATGGCCAGCTGAAGCCATTAATCTAGCCTGCAAGGGACCTCAGAGCTCCCCACTTACATCTCTGGAGCTAAGCAGCCGCCATGAGAAAAGGTTGGCGAAACAGCTCAGTTCAAATTGGATCTGACCAAGAAGGAGGCTCAGTAGAAGCACCTCACTGAGGACTACAAGCAAAGGCTTTCCAAGCAGAGGAAAGGCCTGCAAGAGTGCAAGGCCAGGGACTAGCACCTGGAGGCTCAGTGAGCTGAGATGGTCAGCCAGTTCCAGGCCATGATGCAGTCCCACTGGAACGAGGCCCTCCGGCTCTTTGCCACCAGCGGCACTTCCCTCCAGCCTTCGCCCAAAGCTCTGCAGCAGGGGGCTGAAGGAGACCCCAAGTCAGAATTTCTGACCCCCCCCTACGACCCACACAAAAAGACCCCGAAGGGGGAGACTCTCTGCAGAAACAAAACCATTCATTGCACGTAGTTTGAGGACACCTGATTTAGTGCAATATAAAAAATGCAAATAATTTTTCTGTGGACCACCAACATTTTTTCACGGATCACCAATGGATTACTGGTGATCCGCAGACCAAACAGTTGGTTATTGCTGCTGTAAAGCACTGTGAAGCGGTATATAAGTCTAAGTGCTATTGCTGTTATACTGTACATAGCAAGGTTAAGAATAGGATTTTTTTAAATACTTCCACTCAAAACTTCACAAAATCTCTTTAGGCTACATTCAAGAACACTATCTTTAATTAAAGATGACATGTGCCGTATTGAAGAGGCAATGCTTAATTATTTAATTACATAATTATAAAAATATCTTTGAGAGAGAGGTAACATGTACTATACTGGAAAGGCAGTGCTCAATTCTTTACTTAATGATATCATTATTTTAAAAAACCACTTTAGGAGAGACTTATCTTTCTTTCTGTGATACACAGGAGAAAAGCTTCTTTTAAGACAATGCCTGACTTAATGCATGAATCTATTGCCTGAAAAGTAGGGAGGGGGGGAATCTTGTTTCAGAAACGCTGCTTTTCCCCAGCTGTAAATTTTATTTGACACCTTGTTGAGTACAGTTTTCCAACGTGTACCAAATATCCATTCGGTAGCTGGCTGGCGGTATCGTCCTTCCACCGACGGCTGTGAAAGAATTGGTCTGGATTGCAGTAACTGAACATATTTAGCATGCAGAAAGTCAAAGGTCACTGACAAGAGCTGGGCGACACATGATACGAAAGATTTCGCTCCAAGAAAAAAAACTGTGCCGTCCCATTTGTTTCCTTTTTCTATAGCAGAGTTGATTTTCAACTGTTTTTAGGCATAATAGAAGATTGCGCTGAGGGTTATTTCAACTCCCTTTAAAAAGTTTATCCCTTCCCCAGCTGTCTGTCTGTCTGTCTGTCTGTCTGTCTGTCTCTCTGTCTCTCTGTCTATCTATCATCTATCTATCTATCATCTATCTATCTATCTATCTATCTATCTATCTATCTATCTATCTATCTATCTATCTATCTATCTATTTCACCTCTACGACAAGTGTGCACCCCTCAAACTAAGATTTGGATTATTTATTATTTTACATGATTTTTGTTTCCCGAGACATGGGACAGAAGCAAGCATTCCTCCTCCATGGCTCACTCCAGATTATTAAAATTTGTACCTAAACAGATCTGTGTGGCTAGAGTTACATTTTACATTCCAGGCATTTTGATAGAAATCAGCGCAGCTTACTGAATGAGGGTGTGAAAAAAAACCCTCCTAGCTTCAGAGGGATTGTGCTGAAGCTTCCTTTTCTGACCTAGGCTTCCCAAGAGCACGAAGCAGACTCCTCGTCCTGATAAAAGCTCTTTTATTTTGGTTAAAGGGCATTCCTCTCCAGCAAAGTCCTGGCAAACAGTCTTTCATGAGATTTCACAACTACAGACCTTTATCAGGCTTGGAGAGTTGCCAGGCCGATATCTTCCAAATGCCATGCTGTAGCAGACAATACTTGGCAAGAAGTCAGGAACAGATCTTCACCCTAAGGAATTGAACTAATTGACTCCTGCAAACTCCCTTCCCCTTTCCCTCCTCTTTTATTCCCTATGAGAGGGGCCATTCACCATCCACCTGTGGCTTTACTCCTCAGTTGGTCCTTGTTCCTTAGCCGTTCCTTTCTCCTGGCATCTCTGCACATGCACACACTGAGAACAGGCTCCAGCTGTTCTTCTGCCCCATTGATCTCCGACTCCGAAGGCAGCTGATAACTGGCATACGGCTCTAGCCCCCTCTCTGCCTCTGGCACAGAGCCCTCATCAGAGCCTTCCCCAGACTCCAGGACTGGCCCATCTTCCTCCCAAATCTCCTTACCGTCCGAATCTTCTGCCAGCTCTGCTGGCCGCTGGTGGGTCACAAACGCTGTGTGGCTAGAGTTACATTTTACATTCCCAGTCATTTCAGTAGGAATCGATGCAACTATGAGTATGTATGAGTGTTGTGAAAAAACCTACTCGCTTCAGAAGGATTGTGACGGTTTCCTAACAATATATGTGTTTCTTTCTGATGCTAAAGGAGAGCAATCGGAATGAAAGGTAGAGATTGTAATGCTGGGGACTTACTTCTGTGGGAAAATGCTTTGTGGAATATCATGAGTCTTTCTGAATAAATATACTTTTGTGCTTTTAAATATAGCACGCAAAAATACTTTTAGATTTTAGCCCATAAATGTACATGCTCTACTACTTTTTTTTAAAGATGCCACAAATTTCTCTGTTGTCCTAATGGAAGTAATCATACTATAATACTACTAGGCAATGATTTGTTTAGTGACTGTTTGAAGTTACAATGGCACAGAAACAAGTGGTTGAAGTTACAATGGCACAGAAACAAGTTTGAAGTTACAACGGCACAGAAACAAGGTGGTTTTTTCCACACATACTATCGTAATCACAAATTTATATCCTAAATATCTGACTATTTATGATGAATTGCAGTGTCCTGGGCTTCATGTGATCATCTTTTTTACAACCCTCAGATAATGTCAATGGGCTTAACAACCATGATTCACTTAACAATATGCTCTACTAACTTCACAACTGCAATGTTTACCAGGGTTGGTGAGATCCTACCGGTTTTACAACCGGTTTGCTGAGCGCGCGTGCACAGTTTAGAGAATATTTACCTTCCAGATTGTTGCTTGGGAAGGAAGACAGCTGAGGTGCAGCAACCACTTTGCCGCGCAACCCAGCTGGGAAAGATAAAGGTAGGTAAAGCATAGGAGCGGGCGCGTGGGCCCACAAGCTAGTGGGAGTGAACCGATTCGCTCCCAGCTGATCTTCGAAGCTACCAGTTCATCTAGTACAGTGTTTCTCAACCTTGGCGACTTCAAGTCCTGTGGACTTCAACTCCCAGAATTCCCCAGCCAGCGAGAGCAAACAAACAAACAAACAAACAAACAACACACACTTTAATGAACTGCAAACTTACTGGGTTTTTTTTAAACCAAAAACAATGCTTATCAGTTTTGAAAGCCAGAAAGTTGGTTGTTTTTCAATAAAACTTCATCAAGATAACAAGGGCTGATTGCATTGCTTGATACACTAAAGTACAGTTAATTAAACTGTATGCAGGGGTGATGGGTTCATTATTCTCTATCTCTCATTATTTGGATGAGAGCTCTCACACGTTTCAAGTGGCTTTGACTTGTATCTTGAGCAAGCCATGGTTTTCCACACTCTTGGTCAAACTAGCAACTTCCCAGAATTCTACCCATGGGTCAAGCTGGGTGTGAATTTTTGAAGATGAATCCTAGAAGATCTGGAAGATATCAGCTGGGCAAAAGCTGTTTTTAGCATACCCTTTGATGACTTCGATTATGTTGATATTGATAGTATACACATACACTATGTAGTATACACTATGTGTTGTTGGTGTTTTTTTTTTGCATTTTTTGACTGCACAAGATTGAAAATGAAGGTGGATCCTTGCTGACTTTGTTCCTTAAGGCTACCTTTTGATTTGTGGCACAATTAAGTGCTGGTCTGCAGCAGCTTAGCTTGTACATTACTTTTAAACAGCTTTCCTCTGGTGCCATTTTTGTGCCCCATAAATACAAGGCAGGTAGGACTGCCTTAATTGCAAGTGTCCAATTTATTTAACGTCAGTATTTTCTTTTTAATAAATGTCATGCAATAATGGATAAAGTGTGCCTTTCCTCAAAGAAATGAGCAGCATCAATCCTGCTGTTAATTCTCGGGTCAAAACACAATCATCGGGGTAAGAGAGTGAGGTGAAAGTCATAAAGGAGGTAGAAATGGCTAAGAGTACCAGCTGTCTGAATGAAGGAGCAAATAAATGAATTTAACACATTGGCTACAGAGGAGCTGATAACAGGGAGATTATTTCTCTTCTCAAATTGGAAGACGGTGAAGCTAAAAGTCTATGGAGATTCTCAGTCATCCAGGTCATGGTTGGCTCAACGGAAGTTTTTCAAGAGGCAAACAGACTTTCTTCTTTTTCTTTGAAGAAGTTTTGCTTCTCATCCATCAATGCTTCTCATCAACTCTGAAGAAGCTTCTTGAATGAGAAGCAAAACTCTTCAAAGACAAACAAGAAAGTCCAATTGCCTCCTGAAAAAGCACTTTTGGGAGAAGGTAAAAGTGAAGGTTCCACTTGCACATATGTGCTAATCGCTCCTGACTCTAGGGGGCGGTGCTCATCTCCGTTTCAAAGCAGAAGAGCCAGTGCTGTCCGAAGACGTCTCCGTGGTCATGTGGCCGGCATGACTAAATGCCCAAGGCACACGGAATGCTGTTACCTTCCCACCAAACGTGGTTCCTATTTTTCTACTTGCATTTCTACGTTCTTTCAAACTGCTAGGTTGGCAGAAACTGGGAGAAGTAACAAGAGCTCACTCCATTATGGGTCACTAGGGATTCGAACCGCCGAACTGCTGACCTTTCTGATTGACAAGCTCAGCGTCTCAGCCACTGAGCCACCACCTCCCTAGTCCTCGACTTACAACAGTTCATTTAGTGACTGTTCAAAGTTACAACAGCACTGAAAAAATGTGACTTTTGACCGTTTTCCCCAGTTGCAATCTTTGCAGCATCTCCCTGGTCAAAAATTCAGATGCTTGGGAACTGGTTCATATTTATGACCGTTGCTCTCCTGCTTGGGTGGGTGGGTGGGGTTGACTAGATGTCCTACAAGGTCCCTTCTAACTCTGTTAATCTGTTAAAAAAAATGGTTCTGCAACCTTCTGACAAGCAAAGTCGCTTCACAACTGGGTTACAAATTTTATCAACTGCAGCGACTCACCTAACAACTGCGGCAAGAAAAGTCGTAAAATGGAGCAAGACTCACTTAAGACATTTCTCAGTTAACAACATAAATTTTGGGATCCATCGTGGGTCACACAGTTGAGGACTATCTGTACTACTCACCAGGTCTGATCCTGTGTAACTTTTTCAAGCTCAGATATTGAAGGCCTCTTCATTTTTGGTTTCCAGGAGTGAGGCATTGGAGATTGACAGCTCTCGTACCAAAATCCTTGAAACCACTATTCAAATACAGACAAGCTTTATATTTTATTTGCATTGTTTGTGGAGGAAATAACTTGTAATGAAATAACTGAAAGGATGGTATTGCACCTGTTCACATAAGGTCTGTAATATTGTTATTCTGAATTATAACTCTCATTCAGGATTTCGGTTTTTTTTTTTGGCATGCTAGTGACTGAAAACTTTGAGATCTGTAGCAGTAGTGCCTCTGGCAAATATCAGGTAGAAAATGCCTATTTAAGCAAGCAAACACTATTAGGTATCCTAAATGTGTTTGTAGGTTGTTTGGTTGTCACAAATATTTATGCCACAATGAGTTGGAATTAAATTAAAAAAACTAAGTGAGCTACCGGACAAGGAGAGAGCAGACATACTGCTATATAATTAGATTTATATCATATTAAACTTTGAAATAATTTACTGGGTGTAAGCATTCAACGCAGCTCAAGCTATACTAGGGCTGTCTTAATGCATGGGCCTGATGGGAACTTGCCCAGTGGGCCCCACGAGCATAGGGGCCCCATACTAATCTATGCATGTTAACCTTCAATGCACCTTGTGTCATATAAATACAGCAACATATTTATTACATTTTACTGCATTTTTAAATTATTACTAACATGAAAAAATATATCTTTAATTTTATCGACCATTTACATTTTTATTCCTGTGAGTAGTTGTCATAGGGGCCCCAGTACATTGCTTTGCCCGGGGCCCTTAATGCTGTTAAGACTGCCCTGCTAGACAGTCAATCAGAAGTTATTGTTTCATCAGTACTAGACACCTTGAGGCCACAAGTATTAACAGAAACTTGAACTATGCCAGCAGATTAAAAGATTATCCTTAAAGGCTTTTCTTTCACTTCCCAGCACCTACAACAAGAAGGCAGCCAATTCATGCTGGCTGGGGAATTATGGGAGTTGAAAATCACACCTCTAAAAATTGCTGAGGTTGGGAAACGTTGCTTTAGCCGATTTACAATACAAGCTTGCCAATTAAGACTCATTTATACACACACACATATGTGTGTGTGTGTGTGTGTGTGTGTGTGTTGCATTTGTGCTGATAAATAAATAAAGGGAGACTAGCATAGATCTATTTCAAGATATTTAGCTCTCATCAGCTAGCCATACCCTTACTGGGATTTGGGCATACTAGGGGTTGTGACACTAAATAAATAAATACATACATACATACACACACACACACACACACACACACACACACACACGTGGTGGTTTCGGGTGGTAGGCCCTGGTACGGGCATACCGGTGGCAGCTGGGAGCAGCTGTCACCGTACCAAAACGGTGTTTCCATTGGGCCCACTGGCCTGCCCTCGTTTCTTACCTCTTTTTAAGCCAGCGGGCCATTTGCATACGCATGCACAGCATACGGCGCCTGTGCGATGCTCCGCCGAGCAGCTGGAGCATCCAGGGTGATGGGTGCACCTGCATGCCCAGTGCACGTGCCCATGGTAGATGCCCGGCCCCGTTGCAGCATACCAGTTGTGACAGGATCTGGAACCCATCACTTTTTATGAGCCGAGGTGGCACAGTGGTTAAATGCAGCACTGCAGGCTACTTCAGCTGACTGCTAGGTCTGCAGTTTGGCTGTTCAAATCTCACCGGCTCAGGGTTGACTCAGCCTTCCATCCTTCCGAGGTGGGTAAAATGAGGACCCGGATTGTTGTTGGAGGCAATATGCTGACTCTGTAAACCGCTTAGAGAGGGCTGAAAGCCCTATGAAGCGGTATATAAGTCTACCTGCTATTGCTATTGCTATTGCTACTTAGATAGATAGATGATAGATGATAGATAGATAGATAGATAGATGATAGATGATAGATAGATAGATAGATAGATAGATAGATAGATAGATAGATACACTATATTGCCAAAAGTATTCGCTCACCTGCCTTTATTTGCATATGAACTTACTGTAAGTGACATCCCATTCCTAATCCATAGGATTCAATATGACGTTGGTCCACCCTTTGCAGCTATAACAGCTTCAACGCTTTGGGGAAGGCTGTCCACAAGGTTTAGGAGTGTGTTTATGGGAATTTTTGACCATTCTTTCAGAAGCGCATTTGTGAGGTCACACACTGATGTTGGACGAGTTTACGTGGCCTACCACTTCGTGGCTGAGTTGCTGTCGTTCCCAAACACTTCCACGTTCTTATAATACAGCTGACAGTTGATTGTGGAATATTTAGCAGCGAGGAACTTTCACAACTGGATTTGTTGCACAGGTGGCATCCTATCACAGTTCCACGCTGGGATTCACTGAGATCCTGAGAGCCACCCATTCTTTCCCAAATGTTTGTAAAAACAGTCTGCATGCCTAGATACTTGATTTTATATACCTGTGGCCATGGAAGTGATTGGAGCACCTGATTCTGATTATTTGGATGGGTGAGCGAATGCCTTTGGCAAAATAGTGTAGATAGATAGATAGAGAGGGCGAGCATGCTTACTCTTGGATCTGAAGCATGCTTACTCTTGATCTGTAAAAAAAGGACTGTATTACAGAATTGGAATCAAATTTTATTTAATCAGTTAATTGTCTAAGATCAGGACCAGCTACGTCAAAATGAACCAGCTGCCTCAGGGGACACAATTTTTAGATGCCGTGAAAGGAAGCCAGTTGATCTGTTAATGTTTTATGTTTATTACTAGGGTTTTCCCCCCGCTCATGTCCCAAAATATCACTTGGCTGACTTGGGATATTATATATTTTGATCTGGGGATCTGCAGGGGGAACCACAAGAGGTGGCTAAGTACTGCAAACCGCACAATATGTTGATCTGATCCTGATCGTGACCAAACCTTTACTTTCCCCTAATGAAAAATAGAAATTAATTCAGGCTCTGGACTGGAATAACGAATATGCCAACACACACAAGCCAAAAACATTCCAGACAAAAAAAAGAACATAGGTTTAAAGCAAAAGCTGTACAATGTCAAAGAGTACAAATGTCAGCAAGTGTTGGTGGACAACTTCCTTTTCTCCCTATAATCAGGAATTCCTATGAACCAAATGTGGAAGCACAATGGCATCTGCGTGATCTTACAGCAATGAGGTTGGCCCTCATATCCTCCAAGCTGTAACAGGTTCAACCCTGGTGAAAGGGTTTATATGACAGATCTTTTCTCCAAAGTTGCCTATCGTGCTAGAAAAGGTGGCAGGGAAGAGAAGAGGATGACCAGAAGCAAAGAGGATGGATTCAGTTATGGTATTGATCCATTGGTGGGTTTCAAATTTTTTTAGAACCTCTTCTGTAGGTGTGGCCTGCTTTGTGGGAGTGGCTTGCCGGCCATGTGACCAGGTGGGAGTGGCTTGCCAGCCATTTGACTGGGTGGGCGTGGCCAACTTGTAAAATGTGGTGAAACTCACTTAACAACGCTCTTGCTTAGCAATCAAAATGTTGGCTCAGAAGCTCTGGCATTTGAAGCATGCAAGTCTTAAAGCTGTCAAGTTACAAGACCCTTGAACCCTAACCCTTTAGAAAAAAACCCCAGAGGTGTTCAAACTTGGCAGCTTTAAGACTTGTGGAGTTCAACTCCCAGAATTCCTCCTCTCGCTCTTCATCTTGATGATGTGCGGACGGGCGGGGGGAGGGAGCTGGAACCAGTTCTAAACAGCACTGTAGATTTGTGGAACCTCTTCTATAGAAGAGGTTAGAACTGGCAGGAACCCACTCCTGTATTGATCAGTGCACCGTCAGTGAGAAAGCCAAAAGAGAAATCTAAAGAAAGAAAATAAATGGAGAGGAAAAATAGGGAGGAGATGGAATATTTGCATTCAGTTTTGGTCGCCATGATACAAAAAAGATGTTGAGGCTCTAGAAAGAGTGCAGAGAAGAGCAACAAAGTTGATTTTAAGGGACTGGAGGCTAAAACCTATTGGAAGAATGGTTACAGGAACTGGGTATGTCTAGTTTAATGAAAAGAAGGACTAGCAGTGATCCAATATTCGAGGGGCTACCACAAGGGATGCGGTAGCTCAGTGGCTAAGATGCTGAGTTGGTAGATCAGAAGGTCAACAGTTCAGTGGTTCGAATCCCTAGCGCCGTGTAATGGAGTGCGCTCCCATTACTTAGCCCAGCTTCTGCCAACATAGCAATTCGAAAGTGGTATGTCCCCAGGGACCGTGGGTAGCCAAAGAACTGAGGCGGAGACGGGAATAAAGGCTAACAAATTTTATTCCCTGACAATTACAGGCTAACATTCAGAACCGACTTTAACCCAGGAAAATGCGCGCTGCTCGTTTGGACAGCTCCCTTTTTATACTGGAGCTGTCAAACGACCAGCCAATCAGGTATTGAGTTCTTTCCGCTTGAGTTCTTTATTTCAACGCATGCTCAGAACGTGACAGAAAGCATGTAAAAATGCAAGTAGAAAAATGGGAATCACCTTTGGTGGGAAGGAAACAGCATTCTGTGCATCTTCAGTGTTTAGTCATACCGGCCACGTAACCATGGAGATGACAGCACTGACTCTTCGGCTTTGAAACAGAGATGAGCACCGCCCCCCTAGAGCCAGAAACGCACAGCATGTATGTACGGAGGAACCTTTACCTTTACCTAACACAAGAAATTGGGGTCAACCTATTGTCCAAAACACCTGAAGGCAGGACAAGGGGCAACAGATGGAAACCAATCAAGGAGAGGACCAATCTAGAACTAAGGAGAAATTTCCTGACAGTTGACAGAACAATTAATCAGTAGTATAGGGTTTCCTGCCTATTTCCTGCAAGGTCCCGAATGAATATTATCATTCATGCATTCGGAGGAGCTGATTTGTTTTTGTTGTTTGTCTGACGTGGACCTGAATATTTGGATTTCCTTGTGAATTCACTTGTGAGGTATTCCTAAAGCCCCAGCAGGCGGGGAGGATCGTAGGCTGAGAAAGTGAGGTTAATATGAGAGGTTTTGGTACAGGTTGAGCTTGGCATTTCACCTTCTTGCCTTTTGTGAATGTTTGGCTGCACTCAAGGAGAAGCAGCAGAGACCTGTTGTGGCCCGCCAGCAGAGCTGGAAGCAGAGTCAGACAGTGAGGAGATTGGGGAGGAGCATGGGTCAGTCCTGGGGGCTGAGGAAGGCTCGGATGAGGGCTTTGCATCAGAGGCATAGATAGGGTCAAGGCTGTCTGGCAGTTCTCAGCTGCCTTCGGCTCTAGACAGCAGTGAGGCAGAGGAACAGCTGGAGCCTCTTCCCAGTGTGTTCATGTGCAGAGCTGCCAGAAGAAAAGAACAGCTAAAAAAATCAGGGTCGATTTAGGAGTAAAGCTACAAGTGGATGGAGAATGGCTCTCCCATACGAAAAAAGAAGAGCAAAAGGGGATTTTGCAGGAAACAATTCATTTGTTCGTTCGTTTGTTCGTTTCAGGAGTGTGAAGATCTGTCTGTGAATCTCAGAGACTCTGTGCCAAATCTTTCCTTGCACAGCACTGCGTTTGGAAATATATTTACATGGCAGCTTTCCAAGCTAGATAAAGTCTGTGTTCATAAATTCACCATTGAAAGACTCTATGCCAGGCCTTGCTGAATGTGAATGAGAGGAATTCACATTCGTTCAATAAAAGGGGTTTTGTTGGGACCAGGAATCTACTTTGTGCTTTTGGGGGAAGCCTAGATCAGAAGAAGACCCTGGCATGTTTCTCCCCACCCCCCCAACTCTGCCAGAAATGGGTTCTCCCAAGGCTCATCGCGCTGGTGCCACTATTTGCGTCATGATGCCGTGAGGTTCATCGCCCCATTGAGCACCTTTATCACCTGTTTTCTAATTTACCTAATTAAAATATGTAAAATTAACACATTTTATCTCGGAGGTTGATAATTTCCCAAAATTTGTAGACCAGTGTTATCAAACCACTCCACAGCATCAACATATGATTGCCCCTACAGACGTAATTGCCTTAAAGAAGATTGACCTCACAAGTAGTTTTGTATCTCGTAGTTGCATGCACAGAATGTGGAAATGAGAACTTGAATTTGAAAGTCTGCTGGACAATCACTGAGTGGATATTACATTGACGTAATGACTCAGGCTTGTTAGCTCTGTGACTCTGCATTCTGCACCAAGGCTAACTTACAAGTCATTTTCAGATACAATGCCAAATGGATAAGAGCAGGATTTTAAAAAAATAATTCAGAGCTTTTTTTAGTGATTGCTTTTCTGGGGGGAAAGTACTTTATCATATAATCTGAGACTAAATGGCATGAAATTGGAATTGAAATATATTCTAAAATTACTTGATGGAAGCTCAAATTTGTACTTTTAGTCTGAGAATATTGAGAGGACGGGGAAAAAGGAGAGCATTTAACTTTTTCCCTTGATCACTGCGGTTTCTGATTATGATTATTTTATTTGTTTCATTAATTAATATGCCATCCTAAACGTAGCACCCGTGGAGTCTTACAGTGGCAGAAATAGTCACAAAAGTTGATAAGAACTTTCCTGACAATGTGAACAATTAATTAGTGGGATGGCTTGCCTCCAACATTTGTGGGTTTTTAAGAAGAGATTGGATAGCCATTTGTCTGGAATGGTATAGGGTTTCCTGCCTGAGCAGGGGGTTGGGCTAGAAGACCTCCAAGGTCCCTTCCAACTCTGTTATTCTGTTATTGTCAGATCCTCTCCATTAGATAATTAGGAAAGAAGACCACGAGACTCCATGAGTAGAAATCAAGTGTACTTTTACTAATTATAAATGATTAAAGGCATAGCAAAGCGAAGTCTGATTATTTAGGCGCGAAAGTGATTGATATATAGAATAGCCCATTCCCCACCCCTTGGCATCACAGTTACAGTCCAATCATAATTCTCCCAAGTGTCAGGTGTGAGATAACTTCAAAAGGCATCACGAAGATGGAATGTCGGTGCCGTTAGTCCTGGTGGGAATCTCCTACGCACGCGTAGTCCGACAGGCAGCTGAACTCCAGAACCTTCCTCCAGCACAATGAGTAACCCCTCCCAAATACCATGCCCTCCCTCCCCGTTTCATGGCAGTCGAAGCAACAGCAAAGCAGAGGCTGACAGTTATTCTATTCTACATTCTGCAAAAGCCGGATCAAAGGAAGAAAAAAACAACCCATAGCAACAACAGAAAAACACCCTAGCATTAGTTACTAAATCAATTGTAGCAGATTGAGTTTGGTCAACAAAATAAATTATAAGCTATTGTCTCAAGCCACAGCGTATAGGTTCATAGAACCTAAGAATCCAAAACCTAAAGCTTGTAGTTTGTGAATCATGGAACTTGGCACTCCTTTCAATTTAGCACTAGCTTTACCCATAGAAAGTTGGTCTGGGGTGAATATATTTATTCGTTTGTTTGCTTGTTTAGTTTCTATAGCTGTCCAACTCAACCAGGTGACTTTGGGTGGCTTAAAATTCTGAAATTATAAAGCAATTAAAAAAATTAAAACAATAAAAACACCCATAAAAATAAACAGAATAACAGAGTTGGAAGGGACCATGGAGGTCTTCTTTTTTTTTTAGCAGATTTTTTATTATTATTTTTTCCCTTCTACAACACCTTACAGTCCTTATATCAACATTGTCATACCTGTACATGTATATAATATTTCGCTTCTATATTTACATACTTTATACACAGTTCTATATATATTTATATATTTTGTTTTTTGGCTTAATTAATTTTATTCCTGTTTTGCAGCCATTTGTACCAATTGTTCCAAATTTCATAATATTCTGACTCTTCCTTATCTTTTAATTTCAGTGTTAATTTGTCCATCTCTGCACAATCCAAAGTTTTTTTTATCACGAAATCATCCGAGGGGGTATTATTTTGTTTCCAGCATTGGACAAATGCTATTCTAGCTGTAGTTAGCAGATGTGTTAATATGTACTTAATTTTCTTTGTATATTTCCCTTTGATTATTCCCAGTAGAAAGATTTCGGGTTTGTATTTTATCTGTTCTCCTGTGATTTCTTGCACCCATTTTCAAATTTTTGTCCAATATTTTTGTGTTTCCGGGCAGGTCCAACATATGTGATAATAAGTCCCTTGTACTTTTTTACACTTCCAGCTGGAGGTCTTGTAATTCAACCCGTTGCTCAAGCAGGAGACCCTATACCATTGGACAATGGCTGTCCAATGTTGGAGGCAAGCCATTCCACTGATTAATTGTTCACACTGTCAGGAAAGTTCCCCTTAGTTCTAGATTGGATGTAATCATTGATAATTTTCCATCCATTACTTTCTGTACTTTTATATATTATACTTACAATTTATTTTTTATATTTGTATGATGATTTAAGACTGTAATTCTGGGCTCAATTATAGTTGTAAGTCAAGGATTACCTGTAACCAGAGGTGGGCTGCTACGGGTTTGCACGGGATCGGGAGAACCTCTAGCTAAGATTCTGCAGAGTTTGGATAACCCGTAAATCTCACATCTGGCTGGCTCTGCCCACTCCACCCATCCCTCTCCTCTCAAGAGTCTTGGATGTCAGGTAAGTGCAGGGCCCACCCGGAGGCTCAGGGAGGGCAAAAAATGGGCCTTCCAGAGGCTCCAGAAGGCCAGAAATGGGCTTGATTCCAGCCTCCACAGGGCCTCCAGAGCCTGGGGAGGTTGTTTTCGCCCTCCTGGAGGCTTGAGAAAGGCCTCCGTAAACCGGGGAGGATGAAAATCCCCCCCCACCATGGTGTAGGAGGCCAACTAGGCCAGACCCACCATTGCCACGCCCACCCAGCAACCAGGCAGAGAACCCATTGCTAAAACTTTTGAAGCCCACCCCTGCCTGTAACCATTGAACAATCTTGCACATCAACTTGGAGGAATTTTGGCCCATTCCTCTTTCTGCAACATCTCCATCTCAGGGATGTTGGAGGGTCAGGAGGACTGGTAACTTTAGGTCTTTCCATGTTAGAATAACATTTTTTTTTCATCTTGTGTGTTTCTTTGCTGATTCTTTATTGGGTCTGCTTTTCATGACTACATTTTCTTTGAAATGAATGTGTGTGCCTCAGGAACCCACAGTGTGTTCTGAGTCAGAGCACTGAGCCACTTTTATCCTTGCTGGTTTGCAGCAAAACTCTTCTAAACAATTTTTCCAGATCAAAGTTGGCACAGATTCTCTCCTTCAGATTAGCGTGAGAAGCTTCTTAGGGGCCTGCATCACTGGTGTGAAGGCTCATGACGTTGCTGACTAGACAATCACGAGAAACAATTTGAAAGAGATATTGGTGGGCATGGAGACGTGCGACACCAAGGCTCTAAAAACAAAATAGCATTAGTTTTCTCTTTAATACCTGAACCTGAAGTTCATGCTATGAAATAGCAATACCAAAAACACTTAGACGTATATACCGCGCCACAGTGCTTTATAGCACTCTCTGAGCGGTTTACAATGTCAATCCCCCAACAGGTCAGGCGTGTCAAGCTCGATTTCATTGAGGGCCGCATCAGGGTTGTGTTTGATCTTGGCGGGATGGGAGGGGGGGCATGGCCAGCTCGATGTCACTCGTCAAAGCTCCATTTTCGACTGCAACCGTCTTCTACAGCTCTCTGCTGGCGGAAAGAGAGTGTGTGGCCTCATCGGGACTGCAGGCGGCCATTGCGGCCAAAAACAGAGCCTGGGCAGGCCTTGCGTGGCCTCCCTGAGATCTGTTTTTGCTGGCAGGCTGGTCCTTCACTGTTTCCAGGGTGGCCCTGAAGGCCAGATCTAAGCACTCTGTGGGTCGGATCCGGCCTTTGGACCTTGAGTTTGCCCCCCCCCCCCCGATCTAGGTCTTCATTTTACCAGCTTCAGAAGGATGGAAGGCTCAGTCAACCTTGACACCCATTAGGATCAAACTTCAGGCTGTGGGCAGAGTTAGCCTGCAATACTGCACTTTAACCACCAAGCCACCAGGGCTCAATTAATGTGGAAGGTTACTATGCAACAGACAGTTGTGACAACAGGTATCCTGGTAGGTGAAAGAGTGAGTGACATCCAATCCACTTGTCTTTTAAAAGCTACAAGATGCCATGCTAGTTTAGAACATATCCTCCTTTAGAATGGATGTAATACTAATCTGCTGTTGCTGTGGAAGTTCCCCACCAGGTAGGAGCCAACTATTCTATGAAATTATGCATTTCAGGTACTTGTATTTTTAAATTACAGCCGAGGTGGCGCAGTGGTTAAATGCAGCACTGCAGGCTACTTCAGCTGATTGCAGTTCTGCAGTTCGGCTGTTCAAATCTCACAGGCTCAGGGTTGACTCAGCCTTCCATCCTTCCGAGGTGGGTAAAATGAGGACCCGGATTGTTGTTGGGGGCAATATGTTGACTCTGTAAACCGCTTAGAGAGGCTGAAAGCTCTATGAAGCGGTATATAAGTCTAACTGCTATTGCTATAAATATTTTTTTTATCTAGCCTTCATTATTTCTGTAAGTAATTTATGGTGACAAACACACTATATGTCAGAGTTCCCCAACCTTTCTGGGTTGACAGCTCAGAGCGGTGTGGAGAGCGGGGGGGGGGGAGAGGGGATGGTTTTATGAGAAGGGCAAGCACATGTGTATGCGTATGCGCATGAGCGCTCATGACATTTGTGATGACACTCTTACGAATGGGGCAGCAAGTGCCTGCAACAATGCTCACACAAGTGGAACTGTGTATTTGTGTAGAGGCATGCACTGGCTGGCCAATCATGTGGCCCGGTGGCATTAGACCACAGCTTGGTGGTGGGCCACTGTCCACAAGTTGGGGTCTGCTTTATACTCCTTCCTCTTATTTTCCACACCACAACAACCCCGTGAGATGAATTGGACTGAGAGAGAAAGAGAGTAACTGACTCAGTAACCCAGCTGGCATTCACCATTTCACTGGCACTCAAACCTTTCTTGATTTTTAGCTCAGTGCCTTAACCAAACCAGACTGGCTCTCTATTTGTATGTTGCCATGTCTGCATTTGCATGCATCTTGTAAGATGGTTTGCATAGTCTAAGATAGTTCCATGCAATTTATCAAAATAGGCATACACAACTCAATACTAAAACATTCAACACGGACAAAGTCTTTTCTATTCTAATTAAAATGTTTGAAAATCAAATATTCAAATAAGAAATAGTTGAAAACCAACTAGAGCACTCAGATAAATTTAAAGTTTAAAGCAGCTTGAAACAAGTTAGCCAAGGCTTATCTGAAAGACCATCTAAGTTGGAGAATCTTCCAAGGAATAGGAAGATTCAAGTCCATAAACTTGGGATGAGCAACCACAGTCCCTGCCTTCATTGTCAAATAACATACATAGTTACAAGTTGATTCTTACAGTCTTAACCAATTCCTCAGATTTGGGGGCAAGGCTTAGATTCTAGATGGTTTAGGCCTTGGTGAAATAAAATGACCATCTCCTCCTCCTCTTCCACCTCCTCCTCCTCCTCCTCCATCAACCTCATCATCTTCATCATGACATTCAGCAAAATAATTCATGTGATTCTGACAGAGTATCGGGCAATACTTGTTAATCGGCTGGATTCATGGCTTTCTTCTATTAAGAAATGAATTTCATGTTCCAACAACCATCTACATCTGAAATAAATCAGTCATGTGCATAGTGATTTATGATCTCTTACTCTGCTTAGTTTCAGTGGTTAATTTGATTAAGAGATATTGCTGTGCTCTGCTTGCTCAAGTGATACCATTATTATTTCATTTTGTTCAGTTGCTTTTACTTCAGCTTTTGTAGATTCTAGGTTGTAGCCCGGGGTGGGCTTCAAAAATTTTAGCAAGGAGTTCTCTGCCCAGTTGCTGGGTGGGTGTGGTGATCATGGGTTTTGGCTACTCAGCCGCCTGCACCACGGTGGAAGGGGGCCTTTTGTGCCCTCCCCAGGCTCTGGAGGCTTTTCTCGAGCCTCTGGGTGGGCGAAAACAGCCTTCCCAGGCTCCAGAGGCCTCTGGAGGCTGGAAATGGGCCCCTTTCCCGCCTTCCCAAACTTCCAATAGGCCTGTTTTTTGCCCTCTCTGAGCCTCTGTGTGTGCCCTGCATTTATTTGCATCCAAAACGGGCCGTGTGGGGACTCCTGGGAGGCGCGGGTGGGGTGGGCGAGGCCAGCCTGGAATGAGATTTGGGGGTTCTCTGAACTGCACAGAATCTTAGTTAGAGGTTCTCCCATCAGCCCAGTCACTTTGGTCAGATGAGTGTTTTATACGTATGCATTGATTTAAGTTTTTGGAGGTTTTCCTTTTTTTCCTAATCTGATAAGCTAACCATCTGCCAGGTTTGTTTGCATTACAAAAAGTATTGTGTTTTGCATATAATAAATTAGTAGCTACCTGGTCAGAGATCAACATGTCGAATTGAGATTTTAATATGTTAATAGCTTCCTTAACCTTTGTATCGTCTGGTTTCCTTGTTAACTCCAGCTCTTTTCTCTTAATTTCCTCTTCCAGTTCTGTTCGTTTTAACCCTTGCTTATTTCTATGTGTTTTATTTATATTCATCAAAACTCCTCTCATATACGCTTTGCTTGCATCCCATACAAATTCCATAGATGTACCCTTATTCATATTCAAAACAAAATATTCAGATAGTAATTTTTTACAATCATTAATATAGTTTTCATATCTAAATAAATTTTCATTCAGTTTCCAAAACCTTCTTGCCTGCACTACCCTTCCCAACTCCATCCAAACTGGATTATGGTCCGAAAGGACTCTAGCTGCAATCTTTGTTTTCTTGACCCTAGAAAGCAAATCATTAGTGGTTAAAATAAAATCAATCCTTGAAAGGGATTGATGCCTGTCCGAGAAGAAAGTGAAGTCATATTCCTCTGCATTTCTTTCTCGCCAGATATCTCTCAATTCGAAATCATCCATAATGTCAAAGAAAGATTTGGGTAACTTTGCTCGCATCTTGGTATTTAGGCGGGAAATCTTCTTATCTCTCTTAGTGTCTATCACTCCATTCCAGTCACCCAATAGTATACAGGAACTATAGTCCCACTGTACTAATTTAGCATGAAGATTTCTATAGAATCTATCTTGCTGTTGATTGGGAGCATAAATTCCCAAAAGTAATGTCTTTTTCCCTTCTAAGATTAAGTCTAAAGCAATATATCTTCCGAAGGGATCTGCTTCTATTAATTCAGCTTTCATATCTTTTCTTAAGTATACAACTATACCATTCTTCTTTTCCATAGCAGAAGCTGCAAAATGTTGACCAAGTTTTGAGTTGATCAAATATTTTTGATCAGTTGACTTGATATGAGTTTCTTGCAAACAAATTACATCGTTCTTAAACTGTTTAAGATAATGAAATATTTTCTTCCTCTTCTGTGGAGAGTTCAGTCCGTTGACATTCCATGTTAAAATCTTAGTTGTCATCTTTGGTTGGTTGAAGCATTTTTAGAGCTTCCTGCACGGCCTGTTTAACCTTAGGTCTAGCTCCTCCCACTGCTTCCAGATTTGTTGTTGTAGTTCCTTGATCGATGGCCGATGATTGTTGATGCTGTTGCTTCTTAGCTTGTTTCTCCATACGTCTAGTAGTCATGCGGCTAGGTCTTGGTTCCATAGCACCTTGCACTTCTAGAGAAGAGAGATGCTCCATCTTGTCTGGTGGTTGTATAGTTTGCTGTCTATCCTGTCCTTCTTGTGGTCTTTCTCTAGGTCCAGATGGTGCAGGGTGTCCGGCCTTCAATATATTATAATAAAAATCTCGGGCTTTCCATACAGAGTTGAGGCGGTACCTTTGCTTATCAAATGTAAATATGATGCCGAATGGTGCATCCCATCTATACTGTATCTGACGATTTCTGAGTTCTTCGACCAAAAAAGCGTAGTCTCTTCTGGCTCTTAACATTTGAGGTGGTATCTCTTTCAAAACAGCCAGGTCTTCACCGCCAATTTGAAGCTTAGTGTTATAAGACGCTTGCAGTACCATATTTCTGAACTCTCTTGTAGTAAAATATATAACGATGTCTCGAGGAAGCTGCTTCTGCTTTGCCAGCCAGGAGTTAACGCGGTAAGCTTTGTCAATTTGCCAGCCTTGGTTGGTCCCTGGTCTTCCCATCAGGCGGTCAAAAGCTTCCGATAGGATCTGTTTCAGGTTCTCCTGTTTCTCCTCACGCAGCCCCCTTACTCTTAATGCGAACTCCATTTGTCGGTACTGTATCATAATAATTTCTTTTTCAGCATTTTCCACTTTTTGTTCCACCACCTCTGTTTTCAATGTCAAGTTAGCATTGGCATCATTAAGAACCTCTAGAGTATCTTCCACTCCAGAAATATGTTCTGTTAATACAGTTACAAGACTCAGCATGTCATCTCTAATTTTATCAACCTTAGCCTCAAATTTCTCATACAACTCCTGTTTAAGTCCTTTTATTTCACTTTTAATTTCACTTTTAATTTCTTCTTTCATTTCTTTTATTTCCTCTTTTCCCTCCTCTCTATTATCTCTAAATTTATCTTCCATTTTAATTGTCTGTGCATTAAGAGCCTCGCTTAAATTACTCAGAAAAAATTCTTTCGTTAACACATCCCCAGCAGGGGGCGTAGGAAGCGGAGGCTGCAGCTTTGTGCCAGGCACTGAGGATGTGCCCCTGGAAGTGGAGGGTGACGACTTCAAGTTAATATTTGGTTTTGAGGCCATTTCAAAATTTGTCTGCCTGCAGTTAATAAAACTCTATCGCCTAAATATGCAGCTTTAAGTAAAGAGGCTTTTATTTTGAAGTTTAAGGCTTGGCAAAAGTTTCAGTGAGTAAACATTGTAACAAGACCGTTCAACAGATTCGTCACCATTTAACTTCCAAATAAGCAAAGTTAATGAAGGAGTAAAATTCTTCTATTGTGAAACCAAAACATATGATAAGCTATCTCTTTTGTTTTGAATTCTTTTGAAGTCTTGTGAGAATTAGCAAAAAGTGTTCGTTATTACCGGAGAAACCAGCCTGCTCGGCGCCATTTTAAAAGCCTCTGAGTAAATAATTTTTTGGAGGAGAAAAAGAGAAGAAGCTAAAATGTTGATAAGCAATTATTGTCCTCGCAGTAAACGGATTCAGCTCGTGATAAGATTAAATCAAACAAAACTTAGAGCAGAGTGGGAGAGACCTACTTTGTCCTGCACAAGGCAGTTTGAAGTTCCCAGCACGGACAGCCGTTCTGCCTTGGGCTAGCCCCCCTTTCCTTGCAAGCACAAAAGCTGCAAAAATCGAAGAGCATTTGCCAGCAAAACAGTTTCTTCTTTCCCTCTTGCCTGAAGGATAAGAAAACCTGATAAGACGTCAGATGGAAGATCCTCTAAACAGGTACGTAGCCAGGAATTCGGAGGCAGCTGATTTTTTGCTGCCTTCACCAGTAGGCTCCTCCCAGGAAAACTCGAAATATATCTAAACTGATTTACAGAGGGAAGGAGGTGTTCCAACAGGAAGAGATTCAAAAGGCTTTCTGGGAATTTTTTACAGAACTGTATAAAGGGGATAAAATTAATGGTTTAGACATAGACAAATATTTAGACAAGGAGAAAATACCTTCAGTTAGAGAAGAACACAGGCAAAAATTGAATCAACCAATAACCTCGGGGGAAATCCTGCAGGTAATTAAGCAATTAAAGCCAGGGAAAGCACCAGGTACAGATGGCTTGACAGCGGTTTACTACAAAAACTTACAGTTAGAAATGGTAGAACCTCTTAGAGAATTATTTAATATGATTCAAACGGAAGGTAAAGTCCCTCCATCTTGGAAGACAGCGTTTATATCTTTGATACCCAAAGAAGATCAAGATACTACTCAACCCAAAAATTATAGACCCATTTCATTACTGAATGTAGATTATAAAATTTTTACTAAAATATTAGCAAATAGGTTAATGTTGGTCATTCAACAATTGATACATACGGACCAAACAGGTTTTATACAAGGGAGACAGATGAAAAGTAATGTTAGATTAATTATTAATGCATTAGAATATTTGGGAAAGAACAACCAGATCCCTGCTGCGTTTATATTTTTGGATGCTGAGAAGGCCTTTGATCGAGTTAATTGGCAATTTCTGTTGAAGATACTGCAAAAAATGCAGATAGGAGATAATTTTTTACAGTCAATTAAAGCAATATACCAACAGCAAACAGCACAAATCATAGTCAATGGAAGTCTGACAGACTCTTTTCAAATTGGAAAAGGTACAAGACAGGGCTGTCCTTTGTCCCCATTATTGTTTATTATAACTTTGGAAGTATTGTTGAATAAAATACGGGGCTTGGATGGTTTAAAAGGGATCAAGATTAGGCAGCAAGAATATAGAGTCCGCGCTTTTGCGGATGATTTGGTCATAATATTGGAACAACCGCAGGAATCCAGTATGGTTTTAATGAATATGATTAATCAATATGGTCAAGTGTCGGGCTTTAAAATAAACTTAGGAAAAACGAAAATATTAGCTATAAATATGAATATTAAACAAAAGGAAGAATTAGGAGTGATGCTAGGATGTGAGGTAGTTAAAAAAGTCAAATATCTTGGAGTTAACATTTTAACTTCAAATGGGAAATTATATAAGCATAATTATGAACCACTTTGGTATAGCATACAGACAGAGATGAAAAAATGGGAGAAATTGCACTTATCTTTGCTGGGTAGGATAGCGGCAGTGAAAATGAACATTTTACCAAAATTTTTATTTCTCTTCCAAATGTTACCTATACTTAAAAAAGATGCGAACCTTTTAGAATGGCAGAAGGGTATCAACAAATTTGTGTGGGCAGGAAAGAAGCCGAGGGTAAAGATGAAAATAATGCAAGATGTACGTGAGAGAGGAGGATTGAAACTACCTAATTTAAAACTATATTATGATGCAGTGGCATTATCTGTAATTAGTGATTGGATTCATTTAACTAATGATAGAATATTGAACATTGAGGGACACGATCTGGTATTTGGTTGGCATGCTTACCTGTTATTCAACAAAAAATTGGATAAGACCTTTAAAAGTCATATTTTAAGAAATGCTTTATTGCGGGTCTGGAAGAAATATCAATATAAATTAAATGACAAGATACCCATGTGGGCAATTCCTAGACACGCAATTGAAAATATGAATACAGCACAAAAACAGGACAGAATTACTTACAGACAGCTTCTTACCTCGGAAAGGGGGGTATTACAATTAAAATGTTTAGAGGTATTAAAAGAGGAGAAGGTAGTTCAAACATGGTTCCAGTATGGGCAATTACAGGCTAGGTGGAAAATAGATCAAAAAATTGGTTTTATTCAAGTTGAGGATAATCTGTTTAAACAAATAAGAGATCAAAGCTTAATGCATATAAAGAGGATATATAATGTATTAATACAGATGGATTCGGAAACAGAATTAGTTAAAGATTGTATGATAAAATGGGCTCAAAATATTGAGGAACCAATAATGTTGGATACATGGGAAAGAATCTGGGTAAGAAATGTGAAATTTACACAAGCTCAAAATCTGAGAGAAAATTTTTACAAGATGTTCTATAGATGGCATTTAGATCCTAAAAAGTTGGCTTCTATGTATCCGAATGTACAGCCTAAATGTTGGAGGTGTGGTTCTCTCGATGCTACATATTATCATATATGGTGGACCTGCCAAAAGGTTAAGGCATTTTGGATAAAAATATGGTGGGTCTTGCAAAATGTTTTTAAAAGAAGGATAAAGTTTAGTCCTCAGTTATTTTTACTAGGTATATGTACTGATTTTACAGTGGTAGAGACCAATTTGACTCTGCACCTGATAACTGCAGCAAGACTGTTGGTGGCGCAATATTGGAAGAAGGAAGACTTGCCTACAATCCAAGAATGGACATTGAAAGTAACAAACTTAGCTGAAATGGCTAAAATATCGGCATATCTCAAAGATCATTCAAATGAGAGATATAAACGAGACTGGAAAAAATGGATTGACTATATACAAAATAAATACGGGACTAAGAAATTCCAGTTAGCCTATGCTTAAGATCAGAAATGATTTAAACTGTTAAAAGTCAGTTCAGTAAGAAGAAGCTAAGGTCAATCTAGAATGTCATTAATTTCTTTATTTCTTTTTTCTCAATAGATTTTAGACTGTATTAGTTAAAAATCCATACCGTGTACGGGTTCTGGGAAGTCGGGGGGGGGGGGAAGGAGGAGGGGGGGTGGGGGGGTGGAGGGAGGGAGGGATACACACAACAAAAAAAAAATTGTACTTCAATGTCTTAATGATTGACAAATGATGACATATTTGTGTTTGTTTTTTTTAAAGAAAACATTTCACATGGTGATTTAAGTTTTTGGAGGGTAAAACGAGCTTCGTTTTGGGATTTTCTTTTTCTGCTGTTGTAAACAAGCCCTGCCATCTTGATGTTGGGAGTTTCCCAACTCATGTACTCATTTTATTTACTATTCAATGTAATATTAAAAGAAGATAGATTGGAAAAAAAGATGAATATGTTTTTTAACTGGAGGAAGAAACATCAATAACTTCTATTTTCATACCACTATTCATGATTGTTAAAATTGCAAGGGCTTTGCAAGCTCTAGTAATGAAAGTTAAGGACAAAAGTGAAAAAAAGGGGACTAAAATTAAATATAAAGGAGACCAAACAGATGCAACCCACCAGCTTTCGGAACTGGCAATGAAAATATTGAAGTGGTGGGTAGTTTTTTGGACTCAACCGTCAACAATAAAGGAGCAATCAATCAAGAAATATGACATAGCCATGAAGGTCTTGGAAAAAATATTCAAATGCAAATGTCTGTACCAGGGATGTCAAACTTGATTTCATTGGGAGCCCTATCAGGATTGTTTTTGACCTTGGGGGATCCAGAGGGTGTGGCCAGCTCGACATCACTCGTGCCAGGGGCGCCTGTGGTGGACCGAATGCTCTGCCAGTGAAAACAAGCTCCTGAACTCAGTTTTTGGCTGCGACGGCTTCCTGCAACCCTCTGCCAGTGAAAATGGAGCTTGGGAGAGCCACCCGTGGCACTCCTGAGCACTGTTTTCAGTGACAGACACACCTCAGGCCGGTCCTTTGCTGTTTCCAGGCAGCTCCACGGGCCAGATCTAAGCACCCTGCAGGCTGCATCTGGCCTGCTGGGCCTTGAGTTTGACACCCCTGTACTATAGGGTCATTTGAGCCACATCTTTTGTGCCATAATTCAGAACTCTGGGGAAGGCTTTTATTTGCCTTCCTGCACCCAAATGGCTGCAGCCTGTTGTGTTGTGAGGACAAGCTCACAGAGAGTGTTTGTTTGCCTATTACATGTAGGGTTATCAGAATGGAGATGCCACTCAACTCCATAACCAGATCCACTATTTCAACTGTGATTTATGGTAATACTTGATTTCTTGCCTAGGGAGGGTGAAAACGGCTCTCCCCCCCCTCCCCGAGGCCCTCTGAAGGGTGAAAAATGGCCTTACAGGCAACCTAGAAGTTTGAGAACAGACTACCAGTTTGCCCCTAGGGCTGTTTTTCACCCTCCGGAGGCCTCCTGAAGCCTCCAGAGGGCTAAAAATGGCTCTACGGGCAATCCAGAAGTTCAGGAACGAACTTCCGGGTTGCCAGTAGGGCTGTTTTTTGCCCACCAGAGCCTTCAGGAACCTCCCCTGAAGCCTCTGGAGGGAGAAAACAGCCGAAAATGAAAGCCGAAGTCAGTGCGCTGGGTTAGCCCTGAGCTACAATAGGAATTGCCCAACAAGCCCCTTCGTTGCATCAGCAGTCCAAACTTCAACCCAACTTAGCTCAGACAATCTCCTAGGACTTGTACATGGCTCCATGGGAGTCTGACAACAGCTAATAGAACACATGTTCTTGCACAGGAACAGGAAGCTCAAGTTCAAAACCCAGGAGAAGGTATAAATGCCCCCCCCCTCACACTCAACTTCAGGTAGTTAGGTATTCAGAATCACATGTGCTTGGTGTTCTGCTTCATCAATAAATGCACCCTTTTTCCAATCAGTCTCCAGCCACCATTTTGTCTCCAGTGCCTTTCTCCTGGCTTGGAACTGAACCATTTCTTCCAACACTTGCTCTATAGAAAAAAATATCCAAAATATTGTAAATAAGAAAAAGTACTAAGCAAAGACACTTAGTTGGCCCAAAAAAGAATGTTAAATATATGGCTAATATTAAATGGCCTTTTGCCACTTCAATACCATTCTCCAAATTTGGAGTTAAGCAAGCGCCTAGCATATTTTTTTCTCTAATAGTCACATATTTTATCCCTCAGAGATGCACAGGAATTTTCATGCAAAGGTCAAAGAAATGATGACATTGCCTAACTTCAGCATTCAATAAACACAAATATTTAGCCTGCGATGATTGACCAAAATCCATTCAAGTTGTTCCTTAAAACATCTGTTTGGACCAAAGTAAACAGTAACAAATGACCACATGTTTAGAATTAAAGTAGGAATGAAAAAAACAATGTCCTAATCAAGCGTGTCAATTTAAGTTCAACTAAAATCAAATCTTAATGAAAAGATTCAGTCAATGGAGTAAAAACCACACTGTATTCAATTGCTCCCACAATGGTGAACTAGAAGCCAGTGCAAAGATTACAAACAGAACATTATTGGTTATTGTAGTTAGCAATATATTTATCCTTCGTTGTTGATTTGATGATGGTTCAGCATCTGAAACGGTGGTGGGGTACAGCCCGGTATGGCCATACCGGTAGTAGTCGGGAGCACCCTACCGGTACGGTGGCTCGCTTGGCCCACCCGCCCGTCCGCGTTCCATACCTGTTTTTGAAGCAACTGGGCCAATTGTGCATGCGCGCACAGTGTGCGGCACCTGCATGACCTCCGACGAGCAGCTGGATGTTGCAGGGGCAGTGGAGTGCGCATGTGTGCGCAGCGCACATCAGACGCATGCACAGTGTACGTCTGGCATGTGCACAAACAGACCACGAACAGTATACCAGTAGCAACAGTAAGAGCAACCCACCACTGATCTGAAAGTATAAGTATAATCTTTATTATCATTGTACTTAAATACAACAAAATTGGTTTTAACCTCACTGGTGCAAAATTATAACAGAAACGAAGAAAGAAAGAAAAAGGAAAAAAATTAGCGTGTGCATGGAGTGATTGTGATTGTATTTAAAAGTCTCACAGCCCAAGGATAGAAACTATCTTTAAACCTGTTTGTTCGGCTGGCTATGCTTTGATGTCTTCTGCCTGGTGGTAGAAGTGCAAAGAGACACTGACCAGGGTGTGAATCATCTCTGAGTATCTTCCTTACTGTGCTAAAGCAGCGAGATCTGGCGATGACATCCAGTGGTGTCAGAGAGCAACCAATGGTTTCTTGTGCCAAACTGATCACTCTCTGTAGTGCCTTCCTGTCTGCAGCTGTTAAACCAGCATACCATACTGTAATGCAATATGTGAGGACACTTTCTATGGTGGACCAATAGAAAGAGATCATCAGCCGTTGTTCCACCTGATTTTTTCACAGGATTCTAAGGAAATGAAGTCTCTGTTGGGCCTTTCCAATCACCAGAGATGTGTTGTTTTTCCAGGTGAGATCTTGACTAATAAGCACTCCCAAGAATTTGAAAGAGGAAACCCTCTCCACACAGCCTCCCTTGATATACAGTGGGGCAGGTTCCTCTTTGTGCTTCTGGAAATCTAGCACCATCTCCTTTGTCTTACTAGTATTTAGATGTAAGTTGTTTCTTGAGCACCATGCGGATACCTTCTGGCCCCAATTTTTGGTAGAAGACCTTGAAACAACTAGTGTGTACTTCATGGAGCTGCATGCTAAAATCTAATGTGTGAATAGTTCTCCTCCTAAAACTGGGCTATGTTTATCCAAGGCTCTTAAATCATGGAGGTCGTGATATAGTGGGTAAGCTACAGGTGGCTTAGAGGGAAAAGAATAGGCTTTCTTTGATTCACTAGATGAAGGGTGTCAAACTCAAGCTCCGTTGCCTGGATCCAGCCTGTGAGGTGCTTAGATCTGGCCAATGGGGCCACTATGGAAAGAGCAAAGGACCGGTCCATAGTGCTTCCACCAGTGAAAACAGAGCTCGAGAGGGCTGCGTGTGGCCCGCCCAAGTTCTGTTTTCAGCTGTGACGGCCTTCTGCAACCCTGTGAAAACGGAGCTCGGGAGGGTCGCACTCCATTTTTGCTGGCAGAGCTCTCAGGCCACCACAGGCGCCCCCGACACAAGTGATATCAAACTGGCCATGCCCACCTGGCACCCCGAGGTCAAACACCATGCTGACGCGGCCCTCAGTGAAATCGAGTTTGACCCCCCTGCACTAGGTAGATGCTAAATTGAAATAGGATCATCACATGGCTGTCCCACTTCCAAAAGAATAAGCTCCAGGGCAGCTGTAAAATTCAAGTTGTTCAGTGTTTAGCTACCCAGTATTGAATTCAAACTTGCCTCTGTCACCACCATGCTGTGACCCCCACCCCACTGCCCCGCACATGCGTGCACAACTTTCTTGGAGCCTGGGGATGGCAAAAACGGCCTCCACTGCACCCCTGGAGGCCCTCCAGAGGTTAGAAACAGCCCGGTATGTCCATTTTTTGCCCTCCCCAGGCTCCCGAGGCTTTCTAAGAGCCTGGAGAGGGCGAAAAACAGCCCAACACACAAACTGGAAGTTCAGGAACGGATTTCCGGGTTGTCCATTAGGCTGTTTTTCTCCCTCCAGAGGCTTCAGGAGGTTTCCCACGGCTGAAAATTAAGGCCGAAAATCAGTTGGCTAGCACGCGCATGCGTGCTGTAGCTGACAGGGCAATGCCTCACGTGCCCTATGAAATGGCTCCGTCTGCCACCTGTGGCATGCGTGCCATAGGTTCACCATCACAGTTCTATCATGTATCTTCTATCATATCTATCTATCTATCTATCTATCTATCTATCTATCTATCTATCTATCTATCTATCTATCTATCTATCATCCTATCATCTCTACCTATCTACCTACCTACCATCCCCCTCTCTCTGTCATCTATCTCTATCTAACACACACACACACATATATATATATCAGTCTGTCTGTCTGTCTGTCTATCTGCCTATCTACCTATCTACCTATTTACCTATCTACCTATCTACCTATCTACCTATCTACCTATCTACCTATCTACCTATCTACCTATCTACCTATCTACCTATCTACCTATCTACCTATCTATCATCTATCTATCTCACAGTGCAGTGGTGTCCATGGGGGAGGGCATGTCAAAATGGCAGTAATGTTGTCATAGTCCAAGCCTTTCTCTTGTTTAATTTATCTCTCAACATTGAGTGTTTTCTATATGTTTCAACATTGCATGTATATACAGAAGAGGCAGAACTATGTTGCAGATTGGCCTCCAAGTACACTTCTCTGAGGGAAACATTTGATACCCCATTTGGCAGACTCTAGGAACATCTTAAGATTCAGGAGACTGTCATTTCTAATCCTGTCACAAAACCAACTGGGTTTGGAATAGTCACTTGGATGACTCTTAGCTCTAGGAAGAAGAAGGCAATAGCAAAAAATTTCTGAAAATTCCAGAAAACTGCAGGGACTAGCAATCACCAGGAGTCAATATTGACTCAAAACATACACCCAACACATACAAAGCAACATATTGTGGAATAGGCTGCTGCCTGATTTGGGTGAGTGAAGGAAATGAGATGCAGAATGCACATTTGTTTTTCCCTTGCTTTCAGTTTTGATTATGAAAGCTTCAAATGAACATAGATGTAAATAATCTGCTGGAGAAGTGTTATTTATAAACCAGCCCAGCTGAATGGTAGTACTAGCCCATTTGTTTCTTTGTGTATCATAGGCTGTTGAAACTGGTTGAGTTTAATTCATGGGCTGACAAAGGTCAAAGTTATATGAGGTTTCAATTGTTGACTATAAACAGCCCTTGGAGAATTGAATGATGATGTTTTTGAAATATTATAATGACCTGATAACTTGGGTTTCTTTGAAGGAACCTCATTCATCATAGTATTTGTTATTACTGTCTTCTTTCCAAACTGGTGGTCTACACCTCCAACCAGTTACGTTCTGTCTAGAAATGATCCAGGTTATGATTGTTGCATTAGGAAGGTAGGGCTTTATTTCTGCTTGGTCTCCTGCTTGAGCAAGGGGTTGGACTAGAAGACCTCCCAGGTCCCTTCCAACTCTGTTATTCTGTTGAGCTTGATGCTCAACACACTATTGAAAAGTCTTAAATGGAAATAGGGAACCTAGGTTTGAATGGAAATTTGAATGGAAATTTGCAGCTAGGTTTTCCTAATTCCATAGTAAGACTTTAAAATATTGACAACTCAAAGGTGAAAACTGTCTTTTCCTGCATCGAATAAGGCACTGTATTGAAAGGTACAAAATGTCTGCTTGGGCATATTTTTTGGAGCAAAAGGATCTGTTATAAAATATATATTTGTAGTCCATGTCTACGACCAAGCAGCTCACCAATAACAACTGACTGATCGTAATAACTCACTTGCAATGTCATGGTGACCCTCGCATTGTTAAAGTCCATAAGATGCTAGGGCTGCCATCTGTTGAGTCATGTTAAGCAGGAACAGACTGGTTTGTTCCTATTTTAATATGACCCAAAGCAAGGAAAGAAAAAAAAGAGAGCAAAATGTGACTGCTAAGAGGCCATGCACTTATCCTCCAAGTATTCAAGTATTTCTTCCATTAAACTTCCCACTAAAACAGAGAAGTACCACAGTAGATAATGAAGTTATTTCCAAGGTATATTTAATTAACGATAAGAAGGAAGGAATAGTCAAAGAGAGATTAAATAACCAATGATCTTATATACTTATTATCTTTCCAGAATAAATATGCTCTGCAGTTCATTTGTCATTTGTCATTTGTTCTGGCTGAAGACCATTTTATAGGCTGTTCATCTTTTACACCTGCAAAAGATTCTAAAAGGATGAAAATGAAATTGAGTTACATTGATTTCAGGCTGTATTTTAAAATGGGCATGATTGCTTTTTCTCTCCATGACAATCGGGTGTGCAGAATAATATGCCAGTAAAGTTTAATGAAGATGTCTCTGCATTTGTCATCTGCAGATGCAGATGATTACTGAGTCTGTCATCTGCACCTCTGGTGCATAACTGTCTGGTTTGGCTCTGCAACCCAACAAAACAGACACAGACTTCAAAGGATAATTAGAACTGCAGAAAAAACAGTTACTACCAACCTGCCTTCCATTGAGGACCTGTACACTGCATGAGTCAAGAGAGGGCCGTGAAAATATCTACAGACCACTCACATCCTGGACATAAATTGTTTCAACTTCTGCCATCAAAACAATGCTATAGGGCTCTGCACACCAGAACAACTAGACACAAGAGCAGTTTTTTTCCTGAATGCTATCACTCTGCTAACAACTAACTAATTCCCACAACACTGTCAAATAATTTACTAAGGCTGTATTACTATTATTCTTCTCTTCCTTCCTATTACCTATCTCTTCCCACTTATGACTATAACCATGTTGCTTGTATCTTTCAATTTATATTGTTTTATTTGTTTACTAGTATGATTTGATAGCTTATTAGTAACCTAGTAAGCTATCACTAAGTGTTGTAACTTTTTATTGATGAATGTATTTTATTCTCCTTATGTACACTGAGAGCATATGCACCAAAGACAAATTCCTTGTATGTCCAAGCACACTTGGCCAATAAAGTATTCTATTCTATTCTTTTCGTCCTGTTTAGAGCTGGTGTCCTTTTATTTTGTATGGAAGCTTGGCTGAATTAGGGGAGAGCACTTTGACTGAACCACCATACTGTAGTGATAAGTTGCTTATCTTCTCCCTTTTCTATTTTCATTTCATTTTCATTTCATGCTGGCTGTTTTGATGGTGTAACAGCAGAACTGGATTGCTGCCATTTCTCTTTTCTTTGCCCAATTGGAGTAATTTTCACTTGGGGCAGCATAAAGTCATCCCAACAGTGTTCAAAGCAACCACTAAATTTAATAAGGAGCCAGGATGTCAATGATTTTTTATATTTTATTTATATATTTTTCTTTAGTAAACATAAAAACTCAATATATACATGAACAATGTGTTGTCTGGGTACAGTTAGCTTTGAAAAATAATAGCAATATCAATAATATTCATAGCATTGATAATAATCAAATAATAATAATTAATAATAATGATAGTATTTGCTTATCCATACTAATAAACCTCCCTTGCATAGTTAATCATTCTCTTAAACTTTTGAGTTTCTAACTTCTGTTTCTGTTAACTAACCATTGGTAAAAATATTCTATTTCTTCCTTCTCCGTTATTTTGAGTGTTAATCTATCCGTCTCTGCACATTCTAATATTTTTTAAATTACATAATAATTTAAAATCTAATATATTAAATCTAATATATTTAAATTGCACTTTCATCTGTAGGATTTCAAATGTATAGTACATCTATCCAACTCCTACCAACTTGGTCCTAATACCCAAGGAAAGAACCACATTTTAGTGCCTTTTTAAAGGCCAACAGAGATGGCTCAATAAAATTTACTTGTGTGTGTGTGTCTGTGTATTACAGCCAAGGAGGCACAATGGCTCACTGGCTTAATATATGCAGGAGAAGTCTATGCTCTGGCAATTCGAATCTTAGCACCATATGATGGAGTGAGCTCCCATCACTTGCCTCAGCTCCTGCCAACCTAATAGTTCAAAGGCATATAAAAGAGCGAGTAGATAAATAGGTACCACTTCAATCAGAAGGCAAGAGTCTTCCATATTTCACGGTATGGTCTTGTGTTGCAATGTGATGTCATGCTGGCCACATGATGACGGAATTGTTTTTGGACAGTACTGGCTCAAAAGCTTACATATATGTAAGCCCCCCCCCCCCCAAAAAAAAGTTGGGAATGATTAACACAGTAAAACCTGCAGGGACACCTCTACCTTTACCTGAAGTACACCTAGAATACTGCATCCAGTTTTGGTCACCACACTATTAAAAAAAGATATTGAGACTCTAGAAAGAGTCCACAGAAGAGCAACCAAGATGATTGGGGGACTGGAAGCTAAAACATATGAAGAATGGGCATGGCTAGTCTAGTGAAGAGAAGGACCAAGGGAGACATGACAGCAGTGTTCTAATAATTGAGTGGCTGCCATAGAGAGGAAGGGGTCAAGCTATTTTCCAAAGCACCTAAAGATTAGACAAGGAATAATAGATGGAAACTGAACAAGAAGAGATTCAACTTGGAAATAAGGAGAAATTTTCTGATAGAGAGAGCAATCAACCAATGAAATAGCTTTGCCTTCAGAAGTTGTGGGACCTTCATTACTGGAAGCTTTCAAGAAGAGACTGCCATCTGTCAGAAATGGTGTAGGGTCTCCTATTTGGGGTGGTGGTGATTAGAATAGATGACTTACACGGACTCTTTCAACTCCGTCAATCTGAATCTTTTATATATTACAACCATTGTGGCATCTTTTCTACAGTACAACTTGTGTCCTGAATAAGTTTTGCAATAGCTTGTTTTGCATCTCATTGATTTGGTCGGAGAGCAAAATATGGGCATATGTAGCTTGTTTCCTCTTCAGATTGATAGGATTCAGAAGTAGTTCTCTTGGATGGATGCTGCTGCAATTCTGAGCATCTCTTAAAGCTGCGCTTCAGATAACTTCATTGCATTGTGTGTTTCCCCCCCCCCCTTTCTTTCTTGCAGGTCAACATAATTATCTATGTGCAGGGCGGAATGACTGCATAGTGGATAAGATTCGTCGAAAGAATTGTCCCGCATGTCGCTTGAGGAAGTGCTGTCAAGCTGGCATGATACTTGGAGGTAGGCACTTGGAAACTTTTTTAAATATAATTTTTATAGATTTTCTATTAATTACATTTGTTAGTGCTTAGCAAACATCTTGTTGCCTGGGGATTTAATTTGCTTAGCAATACAATTTTCGTTCTTAATCTCCACCTTTTTTCCCCAACTACTGATAAAATAAGTTCCATGTTTGATAATATTCTGTATCTTCTTTCTGTTTATTTTTCAGTGTAAGTCTATCCATTTCTGCCCAATTTCTAGTATCTTCTTAATTATCTCTTTATCTTGCAGTTTCTTCATTTTTCCAATATTGTGGGAAGGTAATCCTCCCTGCTGTTAAGACATGTAATATTAAATGCATACTTTTTTAATCAATTTTTTTCTCATATTATCCTTAATAAAAACAGTTCAGGTTTAAAATGTACATCTTTCCCTATTATCTTTCCTAGCCATCTGTGTATTTTTGCCCACATTTTTTTTTTGCTTTAGCGGAAGTCCACCACATATGATCAAATGTGCCCTTTTTAAAATTACATTTCTATCATATTTTTAAACATTTTAGCTAACCTTGTTTCTAGTTGTGAAGTCGTTTCTGACCCATCATGACCTCATGGACAACGTTCCTCCAGGCCTTCCTGTCCTCTACCATCCTCTGGAGTCCATTTAAACTACTTCTGTGACTCCATCTAGCCACCTCATTCTCTGTCGTCCCTGTCTTCTTTTGCCCTCAATCGTTCCCAGCATGAGGCTCTTCTCCAGTGTGTCCTTCCTTCTCATTAGGTGGGCAAAGTATTTGAGTTTCATCTTCAGGATCTGGCCTTCTAAAGAGCAGTCACGGTTGATCTCCACTAGGACTGACCAGTTTGATCGCCTTGCAGTCCAAGGGACTCTCAGGAGTCTTCTCCAGCACCATTAGCTAACCTAGCAGGTGGTAAATGCCACCTATAAAACATTTTATATAAATTTTCTTTATAAGAAATTGCCATTGTTGATCTGTAGTTTCTTTCCCATAAATTTTGCCATTTCTTTAGTTCTATGTTATAGCCAAAGGTTTTTTTCCCCCCATTGCACCACTGTGTCTTTTATTTGTTCATCCTCCATTTCTAAATTTAGTAAAAAGTTATACACCATCTTAATTAATTTTTCATCAGAGTTCAACAGTGTCTTATCAAAAAGTGTTGGCACTTGGAAACTTTTGATTCATGGAGCGAAATCCTCACAAATATCTCCGGAACTGAAGGCATCACTTAACAGGATCAGAATACTTGGGCTAGTAGAACCTTTTGGGGCTTGCTCAATGGCCCATTCTGTTGTCTCTAACTGTGAGTTCTTGTGGTTCACCTGAATCTTGCGAGATGCAGTAGTCCTCAACTTACAACAGTTCATTTAATGACTGTTCAAAGTTACAACAGCCCTGAAAAAAGTGACTTAGGACAGTTTTTCACACTTACAACTGTTGCAGTATCCCCATAGTTCCCCTGATCAGAATTCAGACACTTGGCAACTGACTCGTATTTATGACGGTGACAGCGTCCTGGGATCACGGGATCCCCTTTTGCAATCTTCTGGCAGGCAAAGTCAGCGGGGAAGCCAGATTCACTTAGCAACAGTGTTACTAACTGAACAGCTGCAGTGTTTCTTTTAACAACCATGGCAAGCAAAATCGTAAAATGGGGTAAAACTTAACAAATGTTTCACTTAACAACAGAAATTTGGGGCTCAATTGTGGTTGTAAGTCGAGGCCTACCTGAACGTCCTGCAGTAGCATTTGCTTTGCATAAAAGTCCCATTCAGTGACATGTATCATAGATTGGGATGA
Source organism: Thamnophis elegans (assembly GCF_009769535.1). Lineage (NCBI taxonomy): Eukaryota > Metazoa > Chordata > Lepidosauria > Squamata > Natricidae > Thamnophis > Thamnophis elegans. The sequence continues at coordinate 14,598,920 of NC_045546.1, read as the reverse complement.
TATCATGCAAAAACTGTAATTATGTGCTTGCATAATTCTGTCTGCCTCCCTGCCTGCCTGCCTGCCTGCCTGCCTGCCTGCTACCTACCTACCTACCTACCTACCTACCTACCTACCTACCTACCTACCTGTCTATGAGCAATGGTGACACAATGGTTAGAGTGCAGTTCTGCAGGCTACTTTTGCTTCCTGCTAGCTGCCTGCAATTTGGCAGTTCAAATCTCACCAGGCTCAAGGTTGACTCAGCCTTCCATCCTTCCGAGGTTGTTAAAATGAGGACCCAGATTGTTGGGGGCAAGATGCTGACTCTGTAAACTACTTAGAGAGGGCTATATATAAGTCTAAGTGCTATTGCTATTGTCTATAAGTCTAAGTGCTATTGCTGTCTATCATCTATCTATCATCGGTCTAATACATTTATAAGGCTACCCATAACCAACTCTAGGCAGCTCCCAATCCTGGCATGGAATACAAGTGTATTATGCACAATACTTGGGTGATGACATCATCATCCATGCATTATCTTTTCCTCCCTCCTGCCCTGCTTCAGATGCCCCTGATCCCGTAACATGCAGTGACCCCCATTATATTATTACAGTTGTTGAAAACTGACATGCAAAACTGAAAGGTGGCATATTGATTCACTTGTTCGGTTGGAACTTAATACTGTATTAGCATGCACATAATTATTGAAAACTCAGGTCTCAACAATATATTCAGTCTATGTGCTGGCCTGTATTATAAACCCATTTATGTGGATGGGTGGGTAGGCTTAGCTGAGGAAAGTGTTTCATCAATTTTATAAATCGAATTTAATTGCAATCAAATTAGAAGTCATTGCATTTCCAATTTAAAAGAAGAAAGTTTATAACCAGAATTATAGTCATTATAAACAAATCGAATCTACAATAAATTCAGGGGTTTATTTGTTGGGTTCATACTCTTCTTTCCTGTTAGAGGGCCTCTGTCATGCCCCCGTTGGAATCTGACTCTGAGAGGGAAGACAAACAGCTGACAGAGAGCAGGAGAGTGGCTGCTGCGTTGGCTGTGGAGGAAACTGTGGAAGGGCAAAGTCAGACTGGGCAGAACAGGGGAGAGGTAGAACAAGGGAGAGGGGGTTCAGATGAAGACCAAGGCCTACCCCCTCCTCATCCTAGGGAGCTCAGGGAAGAATGCAAAAGAGAGCAATGGGGGGTTGCGTGGCTTATGAGGAAGGAAAGTGCCCTGATTCCCTTCACAAGGCACACCTGGGGATGGAGTTTAAAGGAGAAGCAATTGGGAGGGGAGTTTGTTGGGAACAAATGCTGAGTTCATCTAGTGTAGCATTGTGGCCTGCATTCCTGGCATTCCTCCCTACTGTTTGAAGTATTTACGACCTTCTGCGTGTTTATCTCATCTTGCTGGAATTACCCTTCGCTCTTGGGACTTGCCCTGCTGGAGTGATTGTTTACAGTCATTCTGCTTACAGCATTTAGGCTACAGGTTTGTGGAGCACAGTTGGTGACAATAAAGGGACTCATACCAATGGCTGTGTTGCCTTTGTGCTATGCCCCAGGGCATCATTGCCTCTGTTCAAGTGCTAGCCAAGTATTTTGCAAAAAAATAAATAAATCCATTCTTCTCCATTGGTTCTCATCCCGTCTCCGAACTGATTAAGCCTACTAAGCCTATTAAGCATGCTCAGTTCTGATTACACTTTGGAATATTTTCCCTTCCAAGTTCTTTTTACATATTTAAATAATGCTACAGGTTTTCTGGCCATATAATGACACTTCCTTGTTCATGGATAATCTTGTTGTGACTGCAGAAGAAATTAAGCTCAGCTCTGAAAAAACTTCTTAGATGAGAAGTGAAATGTCAGAAAAACCAATAAGTCCAATTGCCTCTTGAAAAGCTGGGACAGGTAATGGGCGCTCACTCCATTACGCGGCGCTAGGGATTCAAACTGCTGAACTGCCGACCATTCTGATCAACAAGCTCAGCGTCTTAGCCACTGAACCACCGTGTCCCTTGGTCACAGTTAGAACCATCATATTGTCTAAAAAGATTAACACTTGCTGTGGCAATGCATATATTTTTCTCATACAGAGGGGAAAACGAGAACAACCAGTAATGTAGAGCTTTTCTTTTGCAGGTGGTTTGTAAACTTCATTTGGTGCAGAACACACAGCTTAGCTGCTGGTTGGGAAAACAAGTCAGATACAGACTATACTTCTGTACCGCAAGCCAATTGGTTGCATGCAGAATTCAAAGCTATGAATAATGTAGCATACATTGTGTGATCTCATCAAAGTTACCCAAACATTAAGATTTAATATAGAGATGTGTTCTGACCCCCCCCCCCCCTTCTCCGTCCAGGAACGAAAGCCACAAACAAACGTAAATAAGAATACTTTTAATCAGTCCAGACTCTCGTTGGCTGCAAGCCCAAAATAAACAAAGAGATAAGCACTCTGGCAGCAAGTCCTACAAAACTAGGCAATGCAAACAAACTCTCACGGCAAACCACTTCTCCTAGTTGGTTTCTCTGAATCATGAACATTGACTTCTGCAAAAGGGCATGGCCCAAGCAGTCTCTTTTATAATCAGGAGAGGATCTTAATAAGCAGCAGCTAAGCGTAATCATCTCCTACAATTACTCAGTTTTTCTTGCCGCCCGAGTAGCCCTTCGACGGCGTGCATCCTGAAACAACTCACAAGTGTTTTCCTGAACACTTCCTCTGATCCAAGGCTCCGCCGCCACCTGGTGGCCAACCAGTCTCTCCTCACCCTGCTCGGAGTCGGCACCCTGTCCAGGGTCCTCCACCTCCTCCAGGGCCGACTCATAAGACCCCTCGCTGTCGGAGTCTGGCGGCAGTTCCAACGGCTCCTGCCGGGCCACAACAGAGATGGCTATTCTCTTCTCGCAGAATACTGTGGCTATTGTGTATAGTTATGGGTCCCAAAGTTTAAAAAGAATTCTGAGCAGTGGGAAATAAAAATGATAAGGATGGTCAGGAAACTGAGAATTGGATCCTTCAAGGAGGTTTGAAGTTTCAGCTCTGAAAAAGCTTCTTGGATGAGAAGCAAAATGTCAGAAAAAAAACAACAGAAAGCCAGTTGCCTCTTGAAAAAACACCTTTGGGACGATCAAGCAGATAGTTATGGTAGCAATCTTCATCTGGATAGCAGTCACACGGAAGACTACCATAGTTTGTTCTCTACTTGTCTATTTAGATTCCCAGTCATCCAGGTCATGGTTGTCCCAAAGGTGCTTTTCCAAGTGTCAACTGGACTTTCTGCTTTTTCTTTGAAGACATTTCGCTTCTCATCTAAGAAACTTTGTACTCTATAATTCCAGACTTTAGGAGCTGGAAGGCAGATTCCTGTTGACTGCAAGGAAAGTGCTGTGGTTCCTAACTGTAAAAGGTATCAGTGAGTGTGATCTATTGGGGGAACATTGAGGAGCTGTCTCTAGAAATTGTGTTTTGTGTAGTGTTTATTGTGCTTCAGTAGACAAGAACCAGACCAGCATAGCTGCAACAGCATTTATTGACTCAAAATGTAACTGAGGAACTGCAGCCCTGTGATTTATACTCTAGGCCAGTGTTTCTCAACCTTGGAGATTTTAAGTTCTGTGGACTTCAACTCCCAGAATTCCCCAGCTGTGCTGGCTGGGGGATTCTGGGAGTTGAAGTCCACAGGACTTAAAGTCGCCAAGGTTGAGAAACACTGCTCTAGGCCCTTAACCAATCATAGGATTCAAAAAAGCCCGCCCAAATATAAATGTTCTAATTTTCCCTCCAAAATAGTTGGGGGTCATCCAAAGGTTAGTTTCACTTTAGCACAGTTAACAGTTAGGGTCATCTAAAGGTTAGTTTCATTTTAGCACAGTTAACACAAATATATATATATATATATATATATATATATATATATATATATATATATATATATATATATATATATATATACACACACACACACACACACACACACACACACACACACAAAAAAAAAAAATATAACAAAGGCAACAGTAAAAAAATATTGGGTTTCTGTCGTGATGGACTCTTGTGACGAGCCGAATGACAGATGATGGAAGCAGTTAGCTTCCTCCCATAATTGGGGCTTACCAGGGGTTGTAAAAATCTAATAGATACCTTCCACCCTGGCTTCGCTGATAACAGGATAAGAGCCTGTGGCCTAATGGCTAAGATCTCTGCTTAGTATGCCTAGTATGCAATATAGCCCAGGTTCAAATCCCAGTAAGGGTATGGCTAGCTGATGAGAGCTAAATAGCTTGAAATAGATCTATACTAGTCTCCCTTTATTTATTTATCAGCACAAATAAAAAAACATTATATATATATATATATATATATATATATATATATATATATATATATATATATATATATATATATATATATAGTGTATTGAATATATATATATATATTCAATACACAACAGTGTTCTAATTTAGAGTCTGGCCCTTGCACAGTAGGTTGAAATGTAAGGTCTGAGTGATTCCTTCCCCAACTGTAATTCTGCTCTCGCAAGGTTCATTTGGATATTGGACACAGGAGTCTGGATTTCCTTCTTAATGGCTTTTGGGTTATAGATAGTCCTCTCCATTAAAACCTGAAGGCTGAGATATTACAAAATCGGGAGCAGATTTTAAACATCGTTACTATGGATTGTCCCTTTAATATGAAGTTGTTGGCTGTCTCTTGGAATGTTTTATTGTGTATTTATCAAAATCCTGACTTCTTTTTTAGTACTATTAGGAATCGCTGGCCTCTGTTTAAAATAACAATCGTCCTGCTTTCTTAAAATGTCTGGTTAACTTGTTTCTGAAGAATTATATGTTTTACGATTACTCAAACTGTCTTCTGAGGCCTATGCCTCATACTACAAGTAAATAAATAAATCAGTCTGGTCTGCTATCTTGAAAGCTGAGCAGTCCAATTTGTGGATTAATCCTAACTAGCACCTCAAGGAAAGCAGCCTTTCTTTTAATGGTTTTTTAAAGCTGAAAGGTTGAAAATGAAAACGAGGGACACGGTGGCTCAGTGGCTACGACGCTGAGCTTGTTGATCAGAAAGGTTGGCAGTTCGGTGGTTCGAACCCTAGCACCATGTAATGGAGTGAGCTCCCGTGACTTGTCCCAGCTTCTGCCAACTTAGCAGTTTTAAAGCACATTAAAAATGCAAGTAGAGAAATAGGAACCACCTTTGGTGGGAAGGTAACAGCGTTCCATGCACATTCGGTGTTTAGTCATGCCGGCCACATAACCACAGAGACGTCTTCAGACAGTGCTGGCTCTTCGGCTTTGAAACAGAGATGAGCACTGCCCCCTAGAGTCGGGAATGACTAGCAATATGTGCAAGGGGAACTTTTACCTTTACCTAAAGCTGAAAACAGCAACATTTTCTCTGTCTGGTACAATCTGGGAGAGATTTGTTTTTCCCCTGAACTCGAATTGTTTGGAACTAATCATTCAATTTCTGCATGTAGGTAGCCCTCGACTTAGGACCACAATTAAGCCCAATATTTCTGTTGCTAAGTGAGACATGTGTTCAGTGAACATTGCCCCATTTGATGGTCTTCCTTGCCATAGTTGTTAATTTTGATTCTGAATTTTGATCACATGACCAAGGGGATACTGTAACGGTTGTAAGGGTGAAAACAGTCCAGTGGTGGGTTCCAAATCCTGTTGCAACTGGTACGGTGCAATGGGGTTCGGCGTCCCCCACATGCACGTGTGCAGCATGCATGCAGACATGCGTCCTTACCTCCACGATGCCTCTGCGATGCCTCCGCGACATTCCAGCTGCTCGGAGGAGTATGGTGCAGCCGCCGTGCGCTCCGTGTGTGGAAGCACCGAAGAGCTCAAATACAGGTAAGAAGCTTGGGCGGGCGGGTGGGCCCTCCGGAATACTGTACCGGAATGGTACCCGGTATGCCTGTCCCGGGGCATACCGCCTGCAACCCACCACTGAAACAGTCATAAGCCATGTTTTTCACTCTCCGTTGTAACTTTGAACGGTCACTAAGTGAATTGTTTTAAATCAAGCTCTCTCTCTCTAGCTCTCTCTCTCCCTCTCTTTCTCTCTCTCCCTCTCTTTCTCTCACTCGCTCAACTCTCTCTCTAGCTCTCTCCCTCCCCCCTCTCCCCACATACACATACAAACACACAAGATATATATATATATAAGATTTTTTTTTTACAACCCCTGGTAAGCCCCAATTATGGGAGGAAGCTAACTGCTTCCATCATCTGTCTATCGGCTCGTCACAAGAGTCCATCACGACAGAAACCCAATATTTTTACTGTTGCCTTTGTTATATTTGTGTTTTTTTATTTGTGCTGATAAATAAATAAAGGGAGACTAGTATAGATCTATTTCAAGCTATTTAGCTCTCATCAGCTAGCCATACCCTTACTGGGATTTGAACCTGGGCTATATTACATCCTAGGCAAACTTCTTAGCCATTAGGCCACAAGAAGCTTGAAATAGATCTATACTAGTCTCCCTTTATTTATTTATCAGCACAAATACACACACACACACACACACACACACACATATATATATATATATATATTTAAAGAATGGCTTCCTTGTAGATAGGTGAAGCTCTATTCTTATTTTCTATAGTCTGGATTGATCAAGTGATTCATGTAACTTTGGACAGTCGCAATAACTTTCCAATAAACTTTTCAAGACTGGAAACAGGAGGAAGATGGAAAAATCACACCCTCACTTCTTTCTGTGTTGCAAATTGACCACCAAGGAAAGTGAGAAAAAAATGGACTTCACACTCTTATCTCCTTTTATCTGTTCATTAACAGGTGTGTGTGTGTGTGTGTGTGTGTGTGTGTGTGTGTGTGTGTGTGTTTATGTTCACATGTACAAACACACCCTTAAATGGTATATGGCACTTCAACAAAAAATCTTTTTTCCCCAACTTCCAGGGTACGGAAGAAAAGCGATGATTGGATTGTTATTCTTTGTCTCATCCAAAATTAACAATAATAACAATCCTAAAAGTTTTTCTTGGCTTTTCTCCAGTGATATTTTAAAAAAATAAAAATAAGGCAGAGATGATTTAAAAAGCACAGTTTAATTATGTAATGCCTCTAAACGATAACATGACTTCATTTGATCTTAATCTTTTACATTTATCCACTTAATTGCAATTAAATGAACTTCCTTATTATTGGTCGCATTTAATAAATGTATATGCTAGCTCAATCATAAGGTAGCTTTTGGCTTTAAAAAGGGACAACAAAAACTTAAATGCAACACTTATCATCAATATCACCATCATTAGCAGTAGTCAATAACTCGTTGTGGAAGAACAATGTATAAAATGCAATAACAGGCAAGACCTTACTCTCCAAGTTTAATGTTCCTCAAAATAAATTTATGTAAGTTGTTCCATATTATCTTTTATTAATTTTAGTAACAGCCAAATGAAATAACTGTATCATATGATCAAAATTCGGGTGCTTGGCAACTGGTTCCTATTTATGACAGTCACAGTACCCCAGGGTCATGTGATCACCTTTTGGAAACTTCTGACAAACAAAGTCAATGGGGAAGCCAGATTCACTTAAAAACTGTGTTATTAACTTCACAACTTCAGTGGTTCACTTTATAATTGTGACAAGAAATATTGTAAAATAGGACAGAACTCACAACTTAACAAGTGTCTGGCTTAGCAAAGAAATTTTGCTGAGTGAGTTAGCAAACCACAACTGGTTGCTAACCACAACCCGTTGTGGTTGTAAGTGTGATTGTAAGTGAAGGATGACTTCATGTAGGCTTTGGGCGTGAAAGACAGCTGAGGTACCTTGAGTCAATCCTTCTCGGCCCTAGGAAAGAAACTGTCAGCGTTCCAAGTAACACATCCGCAAAATTCAGAACTCTGAAGTTAGGTTGGATTCCTCAAAGAACATGTTTATTGGATACATCATATCAGCACAGACAGTGAAAGCCAACTCTAAAAGTCCCTGTGGTTTTTCCCTAATTAAAAGAGCAAATATTTCCCTCTCCAGATGTCCCTGATCACATTGTCCAATGAAACTAGGCTGCGTGGTCACTCCTCTCCTCCTTCAACTGCCACCTGTTGGGGTGACCTTGGTTCCTACGAGAAAACTTTTTGCTTTGACTATTAGCCAGCCTATTTGTTCCCCCTCCCTTTTCCCTCTCAGGGTTCATGATGACTATGAGGCAGCAGAAGATGGCTTCAGCCAGGTTGGCTTCAGAATTGACAGAAGCAATGGCAAACCTCTTCTGAAAAATCTTGCCAAGAAAAGAAAAGGGATTTGTCTAGGTTGTTGCCAGAAATCAAGATTGATTTGAAAACACACTCTTTTGGCACATTTTATCAGCCTTGGGATCCTACTAGGATTTTCAGTCTGGAGATTTCAAGGCACATAGCCAGTGAGTTTAGGATGTCAGGAACAGACAGAATGAAATTTGTGAGTCCTTATTTGTATTTCTTGAATTTTTGAGGGATTTTAAAGCAGAGTTCCCAGTTTTTCTTGCTTTACGGACCCGTGGGGGGAGGGGAAGTTTGCGCAAGCAGCTGGCAAGCGTGCACGTGCAGCTTCATTTGTGCAAGCGGCGTGCAGGCGCCCCTGTCACTCACACAACTGGAGCATGTATGCACATACCCACCTGCTGCTCATGCAAGTGAGGATGTGCGTGCGTGCATGCACGCTCGCCAGCCATTTCCACGGCCCAGTTGCAATCCCCTCATGGCCCACTAGTGGGCAGTGGCCCACAGGTTGAGGACCTCTCTTTTAAAGGACAAAACTGGCATTTTAATTGGACTAATATTTATCTTTGCAGAAGTTAAGACCCCCCCCCCCAATTTCCCGTTTATCCCCTCCAAAATATTAAAAGCGCAGGAAAAAAAAGATTCGGGGCTGCAAACTGTATATTTACGTATTTATAAATCCACAGAATTTGTGAATTGGTGCGAAAGCCAATTCTCACACAGTTAGAGGTTAACAGTGTGACACTTGACAAGCCCATCACTTTGTTCCTTTCCACTTTGCCTGTTGGATTATATTTATGGTAGCATCATTTTCAAATGCAATAAACCTCAAATGTTTGATTTTAAAAATCAGTACTCTGTCTATAATTTGGTCTGAAGTTGCATTAAAAAATATAGATAGCTTCTCCAAAAGATAAATGATTTCCCGCTAACCCATGATGAGACTAATATTTAATTTCAAAAGTTAATTAAGTGTGAATAATTACCGAGCCATGGAATGTATAACATTAGAAAAGCAATTTCACTAACCTGATTTAAAACTCTTGATCAATGTATATATATATGTATATTTAAACTGCAATTCAGTTACAACATTCACAAATCGTAGTGTGTGCAAGGATATAAAATCTGTTTTATAGATGAGTTGTTAAATGTCTGTTCAATAGAGTTAAAATATGAGCTAATAATGCAAGAAACTGGCTGTAAGCTTAAATCGTTATTAAAGGAAATTACAGCAATTTTGAGCAGAGTGGGGGGAAAGATTAATATGTTTAAAATATCAGTAGTTCAAATAAGTTATTTAATGCATTTCTCAGCAAGTGGGATGTGAAAGAAATTTATCACTTTTCCATACTCCAGATTATAGAAAGCAGAAACAGGAAATACTAAAACAAAAGATATATATTACATGAGAAATAAAATTGGTTTCTAATTCTAACCAAATAAATTATACCCTTTGTATATATTTAAGCTGGTAACATGGATCAATTATCCATGAACATCCTGTGATTAAGTGCCAACAAGTCATTTTTGACTCCTAATGACCACATAGATAAATTTTTCTCCGTGATTAGGTAAAGGTTCCCCTCGCACATATGTGCTAGTCATTCCTGACTCTAGGGGGCGGTGCTCATCTCCGTTTCAAAGCCGAAGAGCCAGCGCTATCCGAAGACGTCTCTGTGGTCATGTAACCAGCATGACTAAACGCCAAAGGTGCACGGAACGCTGTTACCTTCCCACCAAAGGTGGTTCCTATTTTTCTACTCATTTTTTACGTGCTTTCGAACTGCTAGGTTGGCAGAAGCTGGGACAAGTAACGGGAGCTCACTCCATTACGCAGTGCTAGGGATTCGAACTTTTTGATCGACAAGCTCAGCATCTTAGCCACTGAACCACCGTGTCCCTACTCTCCGTGATTATCTGTCCTTAATTTGCTCTTTCAGGTTTTCCCATGATGCACTCATTACTGAGCCCATGGATCTCGCTTCTGTTTATCCTCTCCTTTTTTCTTTCCTTTTTACATCTGAAGTAGGATAATTTGAACCTGGTATTTGTCCCTTGGGGTGGGTGATGGCTCAGCGGATAAACATGCTGAACTTGTCAGCCGAGGTTTGAGACCCAAGCATTGTGCAATGGGGTGAGCTCCCGTTACTTGCTCCAGCTCCTGCCAACCTAGCAGTTCAAAAGCATGCAAATGTGAGTAGATAAATACAGGTAGTTCTTGACTTACAACAGTTCATTTAGTGCCCGTTTGAAGTTATAATGCCACTGAAAAAAGTGACATGACTAATTTTTCACATCGATGACTGCAGCATCCCCATACTCGCATAATTTACATTCAGATGCTTGACAACAAACTCATATTTATGACGGTTGCAATGTCCCAGGGTCATGTGATCCCCTTTTGCGACCTTCTGGCAAGCAAAGTCAGTGGGGAATCAGAATTCACTTAACAACTGTGTTGCTAATTTAAGAACTGCAGTGATTCACTTAACAAATGTGGTGAGAAAAGTCGTAAATGTTAGCGTTTGCAGTAATCCAGCCCACAAGTAAATAATTCAGCAGGATTCATTTATATAAGAAACCTCTTTATATACAATACCATACAGAAGAAGAAGAACTCCGAATCCAGAAATACAGAATCAAACATCACAGAAGCTATAGAATCACAGAAGCGCTCATATATATATACAAATCAGTGAACCTAAGCCACGCCCAAGCTCCGAGCCATCTGGGTCATCAAATAATCCCCATTGGCTGACCTGTTACCATGTCTATTCCAATTCATGAACCTTTAAATACTGACAGTAAAGTGGGACAAAACTCACTTAACAAATTTCTCACTTAACAACATACGTTTTGGGCTCAATTGTGACCACAAGTTGAGGACTACCTGTAGGTATCACTTTGGTGGGAAGTTAACAGGCTTCCATGTCCCTTGGCATTTAGTCATGCTGTTCACATGACCCAGGAAATGTCTTTGGACAGTGCTGGTCCTCTTGGGTAAGAAACGGAGATGAGCACCATTCCCTAGAGTCAAACACACCTGGACAGGTGAAATCTTTACCGTTTTATTTGTACCTTGAGTGAAAACACTGGGTTGATTTGCTTGTGGATATATTTTCTTGGCTATCCATGATATTTTCAGAAGTGTTCTCCAGCACCAAAGTTCAAAAGCGTTCAACACCCTTCCTATCTTGCTCATTCAAAGTCCTTAACACTCTTTGCTACACGCAAAACCAGCCTGATTTAAATGTCTGTTTTAAAACATATCTTCATTAAGGACATACTGTATTTTTGGGAGTATAAGACGACCCAAGATTTTGAACAGGCAAATTTTTTAAAAAAGTTTTTGCACTCTGCAGACCTCCCAAAAACAGCCCGTTCTTTGCAAAAATGGGCCCACTTTTTTTTCCAAAAAATGGGCACAAATAGCCTTTAGGAGGCTTATAGAGTGCTCCTGCGGGGCTGGGGGGGCAAAATTGAGGAACAAATGGCCTATTTTTCACTCCTTTCTGCCCTCCCCAGCCCCCAGGAGCACTCTGGAAGTCTCCTAAAAGCTATGCACAGCCATTTTGGTGAAGGGGGCGGGGTTTCGCGAGGCCAAAAATGCTGTATTCAGTGTATAAGATGCACCCAGATTTTCACCCTCTTTTTTGAGGGAAAAAGGTGTGTCTTATACTCCGAAAAATATAGTAAGCAGGACATCCCAAATCCATTGTTGTTTTTGTTATTTTACAGTGATGTTTATTTTTTATCAATATCAATTTTGTTAATCATTAGTATTCATTATAAATATAAATGCTTCATATTCACACACACACACACACACACACACACACACACGTATATATGTATATATATATATTGTGTCACAACCCCTGGTATGCCCAAATATGGGAGGATGAACAAATTGGTGTTCAATCCCGATAAGACTGAGTGGCTTTGGATGTTGCAGTCTGTCCTTGATCCTAGGGGGTGAAAACTTATGCCCCTCAGAGAGGGCCCGCAATTTGGGGGTCCTCCTGGATTCGCAGCTGACACTGGAACACCATCTGTCGGCTGTGACCAGGGGGGCCTTTGCCCAGGTTTGCCTGGTGCACCAATTGCGGCCCTATCTGGACCAGGGGGCCCTCCAAATGGTCACTCGTGCCCTTGTCACCTCAAGACTGGATTATTGCAATACACTCTACATGGGGCTACCCTTGAAAAGCGTTCGGAGACTACAGCTAGTCCAGAATGCAGCCGCATGAGTGATATTGGGTGTACCGAGGTACACCCATATTACACTATCCTCCGCGAGCTGCACTGGCTGCCAATTGGTCTCCAGACGCAATTCAAGGTGTTCAAGCCCTACATGGCCTAGGACCAGCGTATCTGTGAGACACCCACTGCCACGTACCTCCCAATGGCCGATAAGATCCCATAGATTGGGCCTCCTTCGGATGCTGTCAGCCAGTCAGTGTTGGCTGGCGGGCCCCCGGAGGAGACCTTTCCCTGTGGCTGCTCCGACCCTCTGGAATCAGCTACCCCCAGAGGTCCGGGCCTTGCCCACTCTCACGGCCTTCAGGAAAGCTGTTAAAACCTGGTTGTTCTGGCAGGCCTGGGGCTGTTGACCTTATTTTGTCAGGTAGAATTAGAATCCTTTTTCAGCCTATGAGAATTTGCCTCACTCAGAGCATTTGGGGCAGTGGTGGGCACTGTTCCCTCTAAGGTGCGTGGCTGCACGGCCGCGCACATGGCAAGAAACCCCCACGCAGCAGTTTCTAACTGCCGTGCAGAGATTTCTTTCAAAGCAAACGTGGGGAAGTCCTTTGCAGGCGGCTAGAACTGGCCGCCTGCAAAGGACCTCGCCAAACTTGTTTCAGCGGCAGTTCTCAGCCTACGGCGGCAGCATCACGCAGGCTGTGGAAGGAGGGGGAGGAGGAGGGAACCAAAGAGAGGCTTTTACCAGGTCTGCGCCCCACAGCCAGGACCGTCCTTGCGCCTCAAGCCGCGTTTCTTCCTGCAAAGCCCTTCTGGCGTCAAGCAGAACTCTCGGGTTGCCCGAAGGGCTTTGCAGGAAGAAACGCGGCTTGAGGCGCAAGGACGGTCCTGGCTGTGGGGCGCAAACCCGGTAAAAGCCTCTCTTTGGTTCCCTCCTCCTCCTCCTCCTTCCACAGCCTGCGTGACGCTGCCGCCGTAGGCTGAGAGCTGCCGCTGCCGCTGCTGCACAACTGAGGGAGGGAGAGCGAAAGCAGAGGTAGCCTCAAATTTAATTTAAATTCTTTAAAAGAATTTTGGGATTTCTCCTCACCAAACCTTTAAGACTGAAAGTTTTTCCTAACATGAACTTGAGCTAATATACTTAATATGAGAAAGGTGCAGCAATTAACACTGCTTTTTAAAAAGAACAATATTTCTCAATTGTTTATCTGTATGAAGTCTGCCTATCTTAAGTTCCTACTATACAAAAGGTATTACCTTCTAAGGCAACCTGTATACAATACATTAGTGGCCAATGTTACATTGCTCCTAATGACAAAATTAGAGCTGTGTTAAGCCTATGAAAAAAAATCCCAAATGAATAAAATCATTATTAAGACCCAATGAAAAAATTACAAAAATTATGCATAAACTTTCATGTTCCCCAAATTTCCAATCCAAAACTTAACCCAGATTCTTCAGACATAGATTTGTAATTCAGAGTCAGACTCGATTATTAGAATGAATGCATTAATCAGGGGTGAATAATGTTGGTGAAATCTCATCTAACCTTCCATAATAATAACATACATACACAAATAGCTGACAGCCACATCTCTGAAACACTATTAAATCTGAACTAAATGTTTATCTAGAACTCAAATAAATAGCTGCTTTTTGGTTTTATTTTTTTAAATATTTATCAGTCTCTCTTTTATTCCATACTTCTGGTTGAAAGACTATTCTATGTCATGCTAAACAAATGCATATTCTAGTGGCGGTGGGGGCTCGTTGGCATCTTCAGCAGCAGCCCTGCCTCCTGTGAAAAAAACCGAAGATGGTGCAGATCCACGCAGATGATGACATTGCTGCAACATGACTGGAGGAGGAATTCTGGGAGTTGAAGTCAGCAAGGCTTAAAGCTGTCAGGTTTGAAGACCCCTGGGGTTTTTTTTCCTAAAGGGTTAGGGGTGCAAGGGTCTTGTAACTTGACAGCTTTAAGACTTGAGTGCTTCAATGCCAGAGTTTCTGAGCCAACATTTTGGTTGCTAAGCAGGACCGTTGTTAAGTGATACTGATATTATATAACACTTTTAATTAAGCGGGTACCTTGAATAAACATAACTTTTGAGTTTCAAATAACACTGATTTCGTTGTTGTCTTAGGTGACATCTGCGAAAAAAATTCAGGTGCTCAGGCATGAAAATGTGCCGCTCAAACACTATACTTTTCTGCTCACACTGAAAAAAAATTAGAGGGAACATTGGTGGTGGGTTGCCAACTGGTTTATTACTGGTTTGATCATGCTCGTTCACATGCATGCTTGCATGGTCGTGCAATGTTTCTGCGCATGCCTCCTGCCACTGCCACTACCAGTTCAGCCAGGAGGAATTCACCTCTGATTTGGGGTGAAATTCGGAGAAATGGAACTTGACGGTGACCTTTCTTTCTTTCTTCTTCTTTCTTTCTTTCTTTTCTTCTTTCTTTTCTTTCTTTCTTTCTTTTTTTCTCTTCTTTCTTTCTTCTTTCTTCCTTTTTTTCTTTTTCTTTTTTCTTTTTCTTTTCTTTCTTTTCTTTCTTTCCTTTTCTTTTTCCTTTTCCTTTTTTTTCTTTCTTTCTTCCTTTCTTTGTCTTTCTTCCTTTCTTTTCTTCTTTCCTTATTCTCTTTTCTCCTTCTTTCTTTCTTTTTCTTTCTTTCCCTCCATTCCTTCCTTCCTTCTTCCTCTCTCCCTCCCTCCCTCCTTCCTTCCTGTGGTAGGATTCAATTTTTTTACTACCTGTTCCGTGGCCATGGCTTTGTGGCTGTGGTATGGCTTTGTGGGACGTGGCTTTGTGGGATGTGGCTTTGTGGGACGTGGCTTTTGTGGGCGTGGCAGGGGAAGGCTACTGCAAAATCCCCATTCCCCCCACCCCCCAACCTACTTTCCAGCTCCGTTCTCCTGTTCAGGGCAACAAAAGATCACTGGGAGGCAGCGGGGCGGGCCAGCCTATTACTGGTTCTCCAAACTACTCAAAGTTTCCACTACCGATTCTCCAGAACCGTCAGAACTGGCTGAATACCACCTCTGCTTGCTTGCTGATCCCTCCCTCCCTCCCTTCCTTTTTTTTTCTTAAAGCAGCAACAAAGCTCTGGTCTCCATTCCTATGTTATTCCTCAAGTGCTTCTATTGAAGCTTTGTCCCCCTTTTCCCAACCTGATACTTCCAAATTCATTCCGTTGCAATTCTCAGAATGTCAAGGTAGCACGGATTAAAGCTTTGCCAGGCTTTCCTGGGAATGCAGAGAATGTAATCCCAGTACATCCTCCTGACAGCAAAAGAGAGCAAGAATAAAGAGAAGTTGCCAATGGAAAACCTTTCCATGAAATCATTACCAGGATCAAATTTCAGCCGCCTCCTGTTTTTGACCTGCAGCATATCAATCATTCTAGTTTAGTCGTCCTTCTTCCTAAATTATATTTGAAATACATGCCAAAAAAAGATAAAGGGGATTAGATAATTGCTTATATACTAAACGTGTGTGCAAAAATATATATATCATATAATATTTGTCCGTATGTTTAGATGAGTCCTTCTCAAGTCAATTTCAACCACGTACAGGATTGATCAAGCTTACCTTGACATTTATTTGCTTATCAAAACAATATGAAATGGGTTGGATCTGTGTAGTGGGGAGGCTAAAATTCAGAGAAAACCTTCGGTCAGTTCAGTCCAACCTTTCTGACTGTAATTGAGCAAAGAACGGCCAGCCAACCTGTCATCTCTGCTGTCATTCACGATGGCCAATGAAAATCTGTCTTGGGCTGCTTCTCTGTTTCTATTGGACCCTCATCAGGCTGGTGTTCCCTCGCTTCTCTGATGGTGTATTTCTGCATTTGTTTCCTTGTTTCTCCAAGAATGATTAGAGTTATTTTGAGTGGACCAGGGGATTTGAGAAGGCACCAACACCCTTGCCAATTATCCTCACAGCAACCCCCATTGCTGCATAATCCCAATGAATAGTTATCATAAGGTCATAATGTTGTATGTTTATTTATTTATTTATTTTTATTTAGCTTTGTCACTTATGTACAAGGTAACAGGAATAAGAATAAACTTGAATAAGAACGCAGGAAATGGGTAAAAAATAAATGGGGACAGTAGGGCAGGGATGTTAGGCAGCTGGCGCGCTTATGCCATGCCCCCTTACAGACCTCTTAGGAATGGGGTGGGGTACACACTAGACAGTTTAAGGTTAAAGTTATGGGGGTTTGGGGATGAAACCACAGTCAGGCAGCGCATTCCAGGCATTGACCACTCTGTTGTTGAAGTCGTATTTTCTGTAATCGAGTTTAGAGCCGTTTACCTTGAGTTTGTATCTATTGTGTGTGGTGTATTATTGCGGTTGAAGCTAAAGTAGTCATTGACAGGTAGGACATTGTAGCAGATAATTTTGTGTCCTGCAGTTTATCCAAATTCCTAGAGAAGTGTATTATTGCAGTTGAAGCTAAAGTAGTCATTGACAGGTAGGACATTGTAGCAGATAATTTTGTGTCCTGCAGTTATCCAAATTTCCTGGAAAGTCTTTTTTTTCCCTCCTGTTCCTGGAAAGGCTCTGACCTTTCTGCCTATGCTCAGAGCTATTTGCTAGTAACTCTCAATTCTGTTGCTGCGGGTACCAATCCATCCTTTCCCCACCACTAAGATAGATAAGGAGAAAATTGGCTGATTTACATGGGTGTGTCCTAATTGGGGTTTCCTCAAGAGCTGCAGACATCTCTCTGCAAACAGCCACTCCCTCTGTCCCTGTCTGAATTGGGGTTGGCGTGAAGCACGTTAAAGCCTTTGCTTCTTTGCTCCCAGGGAAGCTTCCAGAAATCTCTTTGCCCCTCTTCTCTCATCAGGAAATGGTTGTTATTTACTCCAGAGTCACAACATTCTTCCTTGATGTCATACACCACCAGCTACCAACAGCAATAGCATTTATACACCACTCTATAGTGCTTTACCTATATGTGGTGTAGGCTGGAGTACTGCAACGTGCTCTACATGGGGCTGCCTTGAAGAGCATTCGGCGACTTCAGCTTGTCCAGAATGCAGCCGCGCGAGCGATTGTGGGTGCGCCTCGATTCACCCACGTAACACCTATCCTCCGCGAGCTGCACTGGCTGCCTGTTGATCTCCGGGTGCGCTTCAAGGTGCTAGTTGTCACCTACAAAGCCCTTCATGGTATTGGATCTGGGTACTTGAGAGACCGCCTACTGCCAATTACCTCCACTAGGCCTATAAGATCGCATAGACTAGGCCTCCTCCGTTGCAGCCCCTCACAAGCTTTGCTTTCACTGGCAGAGGCACTGCAGCCCACTCCTTCACTGTTGCCAGGGCAGCCCTGCAGACCAGATCTAAGCACATCAAAGGCCGGGGCTGGCCCACAGTCCTTGAGTTTGATACCTCTGCTCTACACAGCTTACAGAATCATCATATTGCCCCCAACAATCTGGATCCTCATTTTACCATCTTTGGAAGAATGGAACATTGAGTCAACCTCAATGTCAGGATCGAACTCCAGACTCTAATCTGTGAGCAGAGTTAGCCTGCAGCATTGTATTCTAACCACTGCGCCACCAGCTCATGTGTCTTTGGGTCTTTCAACTTTCCACCGCCAGAAAAGCGCTGTTGAGACACTAGAAGAGTACAGAGAAGAGCAA
This sequence comes from Thamnophis elegans, assembly GCF_009769535.1. Lineage (NCBI taxonomy): Eukaryota > Metazoa > Chordata > Lepidosauria > Squamata > Natricidae > Thamnophis > Thamnophis elegans. Next base: position 14,580,775 of record NC_045546.1, on the reverse strand, counting down.
CAAAGATGATTAGGGGACTGGAGACCAAACATACAATGAACAGTTGAAGAACTGTGTATGTCTCGTTTAATGAAAAGAAGGACTAGGGGAGACATGATAGGAATCTCCCAATTTGAGGGGCTGTCAGAGAGAAGAGGGGGGTCAACCTATTCTCCAAAGCCCCTGAGAGCAGGACAAAAGCTTAACAAAAAGATCCAGCCCAGAAATAAAAAAACTTTGCTGATGGTGAGAACAACTAACCAGTGGAATGGCTTCCTCCAGAAGTTGTGGGGGATCCATCACTGGAGGTATTTATGAAACAATTGGACAGCCATTTGTCCAGAATGGTATAGAATCTCATGCTTGAGAGAGGGTTGGACTGGAAGACATCTAAGGTCCCTCCCAACTCAGTAATTCTGCAATTCTTTACAGCTCAAACTGAAACTCAGAGGAAACCCCAATACCCCAACTAGATTTGACCAAGCGGTAGTTCAAAGACATCCTAAGCTATTCTCCACTCTCCCTTTTTAAAAATTTCCGCTAACTCATACCAGCTCTCAGACCATAAAACGCACATGCCACAACTAGCATGCAAAGAATTCCACAATTTGGCATTTTTCCATAGGCCAGCATGAAGTTATTGCAGGAACCAAAAGATGATGAAGCAAAGCAAAGCAAAAATCCTCACCAATGGAAATAACGCTCCATTTCTGAAGTCTTTTTCAGGTCACAATTGCATTGGCCCAATTATGTAATCAGTGACAGTGCTGGGAAATATTTCCTCAATATAAAGAGTACACCGTTGACTCCAAGACTCCTAATGACACTTCCAAGTAAACTCAGATAGTTTCTTCAAATGCATAGAGATCTTTAGATCAGTGTTTCTCAACCTTGACCATGTAATTTGTGAACTTCGACTCCCAGAATTTTCCAGACAGAACGATTGTAGATCACTGAGATTTGATGCAGAATGAATATTTTTCTTTGTTCCTGGATTGGAGAATGAACCGCAATTCTGCTTTTGCAATATCGCAGTGGGTTAAAAATGGTCCAGAACTTCCGTGAGTCTAATTGAAACAGCCAGATTTGTTGACTTGATGTTGCCTTGCCTTGTCTGGGTTTTAAAATCCAACTCAAGATTGATGGTTTTAATATTTATTTTGGCTGCGCAGCATCAAAGAGCTGGAAGAGTTTTGAAACATGAATGGGTGGGTATATATATAATTTGTCAGGAATATTCTAAAGCAGCTTCTTCTTCTCTTCTACACTCTCAGGATTTCTCGACCAGCAACATATCTCAGAATTGTCAAGTTTGAAAAATGCTGATTTAGATATTCTCTGAAGTGAACATCTGAACTTGTGTTTTTCAAACTTGGCAATTTTGAGATGTGGTGCATCCAGGGACGTGCAGTCACTAGAGGCAAGGGAGGCGGAGCCTCACCACTCTCCTCAGGAAAGAAAAGAAATTAAATATTTTTTTTAATAATTAAAGCCAAGATAGTTGCTACCAGATTCCAGGTCACAGTGGCTTGGTGTCTGCTTAGTGTTAACCAAAGCAGGAGGCGAGAGAACTCGGGGCCTCTTTTCCATAAGGAATTTTTCGCCTTCTAAAAGTTAAGAAAGAGTTAAAAGGCAAAGAAGTTCAGATAGAAAAGAGGCACTAATTCTCCCCTCCTGATCTGGAAGCAGCCAATCATGTCTTCTTGAGCACGCTTACGTTGGGTGGGTTATTTCGGAGGGCGCGCTTCAGAGGAGAGAGGAGTGGGGGAGAAGGAGGAGGCTCGCTCTTCACCCCTCCCCAACCTTCCCAGGGTCCAGATTCCCTTTGCTGCAAGCCTTGCTGTCTCTTGCATCCCAAAGGTGTGGGTGTGGGAGCTTTGGTGGCCCCAATTCTTCTCTGGGGGGCGGGGGGTGTCTCCTGGGGCTGCTGGCTAGATAGACTCCCGAGGAGTGACTCCTTCCCTCCTAGTCCCCCTGTGGGTGGCTGGAAATGTCCGTGCATTTCAGCCAGCCACAAAACGCTTAGCCGGGGTTTCCGGCTGGCGGCCGAGGGACAAGCTAAAGTGCCGGCATGCACTTTAAAGTGCCAGCACGCCTGTCCGCCATAGAGCGGGCTTGTCTCTACTTTAAGGGGGCTTTGCATGGGAAGGGGGGGCTCTCTTGGCTTTCCTCCCTCTCCTCAGCTGTAGCTGGGTGAGGGGGGTGGATGGCGCGTGCATGCGCAATATTCCGGTCGCTGGGGGGTGGAGGCAAAATGTCACAAGGAAAATCCTGGTGCGTGAAAATAAATCTGTACCATGGTGGTTGTTGCCTGAGAATTTGAAGATATTATTCTTTTCCATTGGTAGTTAGTTTATGTTGAATCAAATGTTCTTGTTTACATTACTTAGCATTGATATTTTCATCATTGTAAGCTACAACATTGGGAATAGTGGTGAGCTCCTACTGGTTTGGTCTGTTTCGGTCAAACCAATAATGGTACAATGGCCTGGGACTCTGGAACCGGCAGCAACCCAGGCCTGCCAGACCTCTGAACTGGTTTCCCAGTTGTCGTCACCACCATCTTGTTTTGGAGTTCTGCACATGTGCAGAACAATTTTAAGTGAACTGTGCATCCACATGCAGTGCACAGTGCGCCTCCACGCTCAGTGCTCATTCAGCGCGCGCCCACGAGCAAAGCACGTGCACGAGTGAACCAGCAGTAATGCTGGCCAGAACACACCCCTGGTTGGGAAATGTCCGCTTGACTTATGACCAGGATTTCCATTACTAAGCAAGGCAGTTGTTTAAATGAGTTGTGCTTCAATTTTATGACATTTTCTGCTATGGTTATTAAATGAATTGCTGAAGTTGTTAAATGAATTATGTGGCCATTAAGCGAATCCAGCTTCTTCCATTGACTTGCTTGTCATAAGCCAGCTGTGAAGGTTGCAAAATGGCAATCTTATGACCCGCTCTGCTGAACAGTGGTCAACAAATGGCAGTTGTCAGGGACCCAAATTTTGATCACATGACTGTGAGGATCCTGCAATGATTGTAAGTGTGAGTACTGATCGTAAGTCCTTGTTTCAGTGGTGTTGTAACTTCAAACGGTTGCTAACCAAGAGGCTGTAAGGACTACATGCCTGCCGAATCAAAAAGGATGTTAATAGATGCATTTGTTTCCCTTCATACCTTGTCAATTGCATTTTTGTACACATTCTGAATGAAAGCAGAGATTCCTTCAGAGAAAGGGACAATAAGAGAAGAAATAATAGTTGGGCTAATAGATGGAAGCTTTGAGTTGTAGGAAAGGATGATAAATGATTATGTATTAGAGATGGAATGAGAGATGGAAAATCTACACAAGCATCTGATCCCTCATGACCAAGTCAGCCTATCAATAGATGCTGTGTTCCTCAATTGTTCTATTTCCCCCCCTTACCTGATTGCTGATTGGATGCCTCTTTTGCTTCTAGTGATGTCTAGCTGGTACAGCTCTTTCTTCCAAAGGATATCCTGTTCTTACAGCATCTTTCATGGGGACATGTGTGCTTAAAAGCAGTGGCCCCCAACTTTCCCAACTTGTTGTACTGGCGAGGGTGCGTGTGTGTGCTAGGGGAGGGGGGATAGTTCCATGTAAGTGGCAGGTGTGCCTGTGAGCATGCACAACTCCATTTGCGCTAGTGGTAGGTGTGTGCACCTGCCGCTCTTGCAAATGGAGCTTTGTGTGGGAGTGCATGCATCTGCACTCATGTAAGTGGAGTTGTGTGCGGGACATGGTTACCAACTACTTAAGCGGCCTGGCTGCAAATGGACTGTGAGTGACTCAGGGATTGGAACCCCTGCTTAAAAGTATTCTAAATGGGAGTAGGAAGAGAAGGCGAATGAAGTGGAAGGTTATGGATGAAGACAAAGGCTGATAGGGATTAATCCACCACAGGAAGCTAAAGATCTATGTTTCTGCCTGTATCTATAGAGAAAGGCAACTATGGCCATTCCATTTTCACCTGCTCTCTTCCAGCTCCAAATCTTACATTGCACAAAGATGGTATTTATCCAGAAATTCAATCTGTTCTGTTTATGATGCCGGGGCTAACCCATTGGAGAATAACTTGTAGCTGAACTCAGCACATTATCAAAGATGAGCAAACGTGCTATTATTCCAATCCCCTCCATTTGTTTTCTTCTGCCACCCAGGATATTTAATCAGACCTATCTGTGGCTTACTGAGCGTTATCCGACATTGGGATCCCTGTTCTATTTGTCTCTTAACAAGCTAGAGTCACCAGCCAAGAACCCATAGTTATGGTTCTGACCTATTTGGAGAGGAACAAGCCAAAGATAAGGTTTAAAGCTACACGAACCATGAACATTATTTCCAGGGCTGTTTTCTTACCCTAGCAATCAGGCCGAACCAAGTGATCAAGCAGTTTGTATTACCATGTTTGCTATTCCTAGTTGAGATAAGTTTATAAAGAATTGGAAATAATCATTGTGTAGGAATGCAGCAAATGGATCACACGTCCCTTATCAAATGTAGAACAATGATTTCTTCCCACAGCAGTGCTAAACATGTCTTCAAGGTTATATGAATAATGGTTTTACTATCATCACTGTTTTTGTGACTGTATATCTCCATAGTAATCCATCTCTTGAAATGAAAAAGAATTATTTTAAAAAATTAATGATACTGTCTTTCTCCCTTTTATCTCCATAATAATCCATGTAGTACGTTTGGTTAAAAGACGTTATCTATGAGTCAGGAATTTATGCCTACTTAAACATAGTATGCGCCTGCTACTGCTAAATTGCTAAATCCCACATGCAGATAATGGCTGCAAATAGCGTTGCAGTATAAATGACATGGGACACAAAATAAAGAAAACTATGGAATAGGAAAACATAGCAAATACAGTGACCAATTCCTAAGTGATTGCATTTACAAAGTTCTTCAATTGAAATGATGTAGTTCCCGAAGAGCTGTGATGGCACAGCAGTTAGAATGCAGTATTGCAGGCTGAATCTGCTCACTGCCAGGAGTTTGATCCTGATCCGCTGAAGGTTGACTCAGCCTTCCATCTTTCCAAGGTCGGTAAAATGAGGAGCCAGATTGTTGGGGGGCAATATACTGACTCTATAAAATAAAGCAAGAAGGGACCCAGTGGCTGAGTGGCTAAGATGCTGAGCTTGTCAATCAGAAGGTCGGCAGTTCAGCGGTTTGATTCCCTGGCACCGCATAGAGTGAGCTCCCTTACTTGTCCCAGTTTCTGCCAACCTAGCAGTTCTAAAGCATGTAAAATGCAAGTAGAAAAATAGGAACCACCTTTGGTGGGAAGGTAACAGTGTTCTGTGCACCTTTGGCATTTAGTCATGCTGGCCACATGACCATGGAGATGTCTTTGGACAGCACTGGCTCTTCGGCCTTGAAACGGAGGTGAGCACCGTCCCCTAGAGTCAGGAATAACTAGCACATATGTGCGAAGTGAACCTTTACCTTTACCTTTATAAAGTAAAGCACTACAGTATAAAGCGGTATATAAGTCTAAATGCTATTGCATTCAGTCTTCTCAATCCCCAATGACCTCTCAAGTAACCAGAAGACCCTCTGTTATACTTCTTCTCCCACACCAGATAGATGGCTCTTCCCCACTATTCTACATAATGATGGTTAAGCTAGCTTTTCCAAACAGATCTGACACTCCTACAATCTGGTGTAATGGTTGAGGTGTTGGATTAGAAATGGGGAGTCCTGGCCTATAGTCCATGTACAGCCATGAAACTTTCCTAGCTAGTCATTCTTAGAATATTGTCGTAGTATAGTCTTTATTGTCATTGTACAAAATAAATACAACAAAATTGGTTATACAAAAATTGGCATACATTAAAATGAAATTCCATGGCATACAGCTCTCAGAGGGTCACCATCTCCAATATACACTACATAAAAGTGACAAAATACCATAAATAAACACAAAATTATAAATAAACACAAAATTATGCGTACACCTACATATATATCACAGAAAACAACACAGGCTAGTTTGGATGCATGAATGTTCATGGCAAAAAAACCAAATCTTCCGAATTTGCCAGACTGGATTCTGCCTTATCCAGTCTACCTGAAAGGTTGCTGTTATTGGGAAGAATAGGCAGAGGATGTAGGAGATAACCAGACTGAGCCCGAGGGAGGAGTCAAATGTGTCATCAATCTCGAGTCCCTTCGTGCCCACAGAAATCTAAGTCCAGCCCACCTTGATTTCCATTTTTTATCTAGCACCAATTTGCTTTGACCATTAGTAATTCAGATTCTTGTAGAAAGCTTAAGCTTGCAATAAATCCTTATATTCATTTCAACTGCCTGGGTTTCCCAATTTCTGTGCTTGACATGGGGAGCACAATATGTGCCTCCTCCTTGAGTTCTGTGCAAAGGCAAGGTGTCAATCAAGAATGCATTCTCCAAGAGGTTGAATGTTCTAGGGCAGTGATGGCTAACCTTTCACATCACCGCGTGCCAACCTGTGCACCGGAAATGGCACGCGAAACCATCCCATCTGGGCCATGCGACCTTGCTGGCCTTCATGCGCGCGGGACAGTGGTGGGTTCCAAATCCCATCGCCGCCGATACGCTGCGCACGGGGCCAGGCGGCCTCGTCAAGCATGCGCACGCTTGCACACTCTGCCGCCCTGCGACCCAGCTTCTCGGTGGAAGTTGCGCAGCGCCACACGCTGTGCACGTGTGTGCAATTGGCCCATTTGCATAAAAAAACCAGAAAGGAACGTGGGTGGGTGGGTGGGTCAAGTGAGCCACCATTCCAGTACAGTGGCTGCTGCTCCCAGCTACCAACGGTACACCCGTATTGGACCATACTGCCCAGAACCCACCACTGGTATGGGAGTACCGAAACCCAAGAGCAGCATTCCTGCATGCATGCATCCATCAGCACCCAAACGTCTGGTTTCCGGCATGAGAACGTGCCCAACAAACAGCTGGCTGTTGGGCATATGTACGACAGAAACCCAGAAGTTCACATGCCGGTGTGTGCAATTGCGCCAGAATGCTGCTCTTCTGGGTTTCGGCGTTCCCGTGTGAGAAGGCCAGCTGACCAGTGCGCGTGTACACACAGGAACGTGGAAGAGCCGTCGAGGCCGCGCATCCCATACAGAATGGCTCTACGTGCCATAGGTTCACCACCACTGTTCTAGGGCAAGGGTGTCAAACTCGTAGCCTCACGTTGTCATCACGTGATGTATCGTGACTTCTTCCCCTCTTTGCTAAACTGGGTGTGGGCGTGGCCAGCACATGACGCATCCGGTCCATGGGCCGCGAGTTAATCATATCTTGGGGAAAACACAGCCATTAGCTACTCCCAAGATAAAATGTTTGGGGCGTATTTTGAATCCACTCAGTACCCAGATGAATATCTGTTTTGAACTGTAATGTTTTTTACTTGTGGGTTGAGTGGAAAAAGTAGATAAAAAGCCAGCTCTACATGGGAGTGGCTGTTTACATCTGATGTAACTTGCAAACTACCAGTAAAATCTATTTATGCATTGGTCTTTCTTTTTTAAAATTAATTTCTAGCTTTGTTATGCTTACAAACATGACATGGTGTCAAAACATAATTGAGAAACTTGGACAGTGCCCAAAGCGAGCTCTATTGTGGGAAGGGTGGAGCCAATACACAGAATAAGAAAATTACAGGCATCCTTGTTTCTTCCTGCCAGACCGAAGACAAACGAATGGTTTGATACATTCCCATTTGAAGAGGAATTTGGATACATATTGAGAGCAACTGGCCTGGAAGACGATGAGCATGGTTTTAAAATTGGAAGGAGAGGCACAAATAATCTGTGCCATACTGATTAAACTATTCTGATACCGTGTTTCCCAAAATAAGACAGGGTCTTATTTTCTTTTGAACCCCCCCCCCCAAATTAAGCACTTGGCTTTATTTTCGGGGAGATCTTATTATTTTTGAGGTGCAGGAGGCGGTGAGGGTGGTCACTTCATGGCTGCCGATGTGTTGCAATATTTTCAGGGATGGCTTATTTATGTGGGACAGCCTATTTTAGTGCATGTGCTCAAAAACCGGATTGGGCTTATTATCTGGGGAGGTCTTATTTTCAGGGAAACAGGGTAGCTGCAAGGCATCTGTAAGCTTTACTAGTAGAAATAAAGGAGCATAATGGGAAAAAAATGGGACTAAAACTAAAGATAAAGAATGCCAACTAATGATAACAGATACAACAAGCAGCTTTAGAGTTGTCTAAAACCCAAGAAAGTCCAGTTGCCTTTTGGAAAGCACCTTTCAGATAATCATGAAAGGGAAGATTGGGAATCTATATAGACATCCTGCCCTATACGCAGGGGTGAAATCCAGCAGGTTCTGACAGGTTCTGGAGAACCGGTAGCAGAAATTTTGAGTAGTTCGGAGAACCGGCAAATGCCACCTCTGGCTGGCCCAGAGCAGGGAGGTAATGGAGATTTTGTTTGTTTGTTGTTTGTTTATTGGATTTATATGCCGCCCTTCTCCCAAAGGACTCAGGGCAGTGTACAACATTAAAAAAACACATATTACAAAAGTTGAAAAAGGAAATTAGATAGAGTATCCAAAAACAACCCAATTAATATTAGCAATAACATTTTTAAAATTAAATTAAAATTAACAATTAAATCAATCATTTATTTTATTTTGTTCAGGCCAGGCCGGCTTGCTGGAAAAGCCAACTTTCTTGCCTTGCTCTCAGCTGCCTTGGAGAATAGGTTGTATTCTCCACTATTGAAAGACTGCTATCACATAGACTAGACATACCCAGGTTCTGAAACCATTTCTTGTGTTTTAGCCCCCTAATCATCTTTGTTGCTCTTCTGTGCCCTCATTCTTTGCTTGATTGTAGTATCCTCCCCTGGAGTGGGGAGGGAATAGGGATTTTGCAATATCCTTCCCTGGAGTGGGGAGGGAATGGAGATTTTGCAGTATCCTTCCCCTGGAGTGGAGTGGAAATGGAGATTTTGCAGTATCCTTCCCCTGGAGTGGGGTGGGAATGGAGATTTTGCAGTATCCTTCCCCTGGAGTGGGGTGGGAATGGAGATTTTGCAGTATCCTTCCCCTGGAGTGGGGGGAATGGAGATTTTGCAGTATCCTTCCCCTGGAGTGGGGAGGGAATGGAGATTTCGCAGTATCCTTCCCCTGGAGTGGGGTGGGAATGGAGATTTTGCAGTATCCTTCCCCTGGAGTGGGGAGGGAATGGAGATTTTACAGTATCCTTCCCTGGAGTGGGGAGGGAATGGAGATTTTACAGTATCCTTCCCCTGGAGTGGGGTGGGAATGGAGATTTGCAGTATCCTTCCCCTGGAGTGGGGAGGGAATGGAGATTTTGCAGTATCCTTCCCCTGGAGTGGGGTGGGAATGGAGATTTTGCAGTATCCTTCCCCTGGAGTGGGGAGGGAATGGAGATTTTGCAGTATCCTTCCCCTGGAGTGGGGAGGGAATGGAGATTTCACAGTATCCTTCCCCTGGAGTGGGGTGGGAATGGAGATTTTGCAGTATCCTTCCCCTGGAGTGGGGAGGGAATGGAGATTTTACAGTATCCTTCCCCTGGAGTGGGGAGGGAATGGAGATTTTACAGTATCCTTCCCTGGAGTGGGGTGGGAATGGAGATTTTGTAGTATCCTTCCCCTGGAGTGGGGAGGGAATGGAGATTTTGCAGTATCCTTCCCCTGGAGTGGGGAGGGAATGGAGATTTTGCAGTATCCTTCCCCTGGAGTGGGGTGGGAATGGAGATTTTGCAGTATCCTTCCCCTGGAGTGGGGAGGGAATGGAGATTTTACAGTATCCTTCCCCTGGAGTGGGGTGGGAATGGAGATTTTGCAGTATCCTTCCCCTGGAGTGGGGTGGGAATGGAGATTTTGCAGTATTCCCCCTGGAGTGGGAAGGGAATGGAGATTTTGCAGAATCCTTCCCCTGGAGTGGGGAGGGAATGGAGATTTTACAGTATCCTTCCCCTGGAGTGGGGAGGGAATGGAGATTTTGCAGTATCCTTCCCCTGGAGTGGGTAGGGAATGGAGATTTTACAGTATCCTTCCCCTGGAGTGGGGTGGGAATGGAGATTTTGCAGTATCCTTCCCCTGGAGTGGGGAGGGAATGGAGATTTTACAGTATCCTTCCCTGGAGTGGGGTGGGAATGGAGATTTTGTAGTATCCTTCCCCTGGAGTGGGGGGAATGGAGATTTTGCAGTATCCTTCCCTGGAGTGGGGAGGGAATGGAGATTTTACAGTATCCTTTCCCTGGAGTGGGGTGGGAATGGAGATTTTGCAGTATCCTTCCCCTGGAGTGGGGTGGGAATGGAGATTTTGCAGTATCCTTCCCCTGGAGTGGGGAGCGAATGGAGATTTTACAGTATCCTTCCCCTGGAGTGGGGTGGGAATGGAGATTTTGCAGTATCCTTCCCCTGGAGTGGGGTGGGAATGGAGATTTTGCAGTATCCTTCCCCTGGAGTGGGAAGGGAATGGAGATTTTGCAGAATCCTTCCCCTGGAGTGGGGGGGAATGGAGATTTTACAGTATCCTTCCCCTGGAGTGGGGAGGGAATGGAGATTTTGCAGTATCCTTCCCCTGGAGTGGGTAGGGAATGGAGATTTTCCAGTATCCTTCCCCTGGAGTGGGGTGGGAATGGAGATTTTGCAGTATCCTTCCCCTGGAGTGGGGAGGGAATGGAGATTTTACAGTATCCTTCCCTGGAGTGGGGAGGGAATGGAGATTTTGCAGTATCCTTCCCCTGGAGTGGGGTGGGAATGGAGATTTTGCAGTATCCTTCCCCTGGAGTGGGGAGGGAATGGAGATTTTACAGTATCCTTCCCCTGGAGTGGGGTGGGAATGGAGATTGTGCAGTATCCTTCCCCTGGAGTTGGGTGGGAGTAGAGATTTTGCAGTATCCTTCCCCTGGAGTGGGGAGGAAATGGGGATTTTGCAGGAACCTTCCCCTGGAGTGGGGAGGAAATGGAGATTTTGCAGTATCCTTCCCCTGGAGTGGGGAGGGAATGGAGATTTTACAGTATCCTTCCCTGGAGTGGGGAGGGAATGGAGCTTTTACAGTATCCTTCCCCTGGAGTGGGGTGGGAATGGAGATTTTGCAGTATCCTTCCCCTGGAGTGGGGTGGGAATGGAGATTTGCAGTATCCTTCCCCTGGAGTGGGAAGGGAATGGAGATTTTGCAGAATCCTTCCCCTGGAGTGGGGAGGGAATGGAGATTTTGCAGTATCCTTCCCCTGGAGGGGGGAAATGGAGATTTTACAGTAACCTTCCCCTGGAGTGGGGTGGGAATGGAGATTTTGCAGTATCCTTCCCCTGGAGTGGGGAGGGAATGGAGATTTTGCAGAATCCTTCCCCTGGAATGGGAAGGTGGGGATTTTGCAGTATCCTTCCCCTGGGTGGGGAGGGAATGGAGATTTTACAGTATCCTTCCCCTGGAGTGGGGAGGGAATGGAGATTTTGCAGTATCCTTCCCCTGCCATGCCCACCAAGCCACACTAGGCCCACCATGAGGCACCCACAGAACCGGTATTAAAAAAAATGAATTTGACCACTGCCTATAGGATCAACCAATAGTAAACAATCAGCCAAGGAGTATGCAGCAGACTAGCACTAGATACAGTAGCCGCGAAGACTATGGAAAAGATATTCAAATGCTGTGATGAGGCTTACCTACAAAGATCAGGAGTTTGCAAACCACGGTCCTATTAACACTCCAAGGAACTTTAAGGTCCAAAGTTGAACTTGAAGCAGGCTAGAAAGGTTATCGATGCTTGTGAATTTCGGTGCTAGAGATATATAGACAGCAGAGAAAGCAAATGAATCACTGTGGATATCAACTAAGATATTCCCTTAACAGCGGTGTTACTAACATAACAGCTGCAGTGATTCACTTAACAATTGTGACAAGGAAGATGATAAAATGAAGCAAAACTCACTTAGCAACAAAAAATTTGGGCTCCATTGTGGTCATAGGATGAGGACTTCCTGTGCTTGAACTTGCAACTCAGTATCCAATGAAGTGATCTACAGTAACCAAGATGTTTGCTATAGGTAGGCCGGTGGACTCATCTGGATTGCTGCGAACATATTACAGTCACACTTCCTTACAAGAAGCAAAGTGATGACATCTCTATCACATTCTTAATCTCCCAGCAGACTTTTTTGTAACTTCCCGTTGGCTTCTTTTCTGCAAGCATAATATGCTTTCGTAGTTTATTCCGCTCTTAAATTTCGCTTTATAATCTGCACAGTTCATTTATAAGTATAAACATACATTGGCACTTGGCTGCTTCCAAACTCATTGAATTCAGTATTCACCATGTTCTGAAGCAGAAATCTTGTCCAAAAAACGTGTTTTTTCTGGTAGTTGATGTGCAAGAAAAACTTGCTGATGTCAGCTACCTCATGACTGCTGTGGCCCACCAACAGCCAGCAGAGTTGGCAGCAGGTTCGGACAGTGAGGAGGGTTGGGGAGGAACATGGGCCAGTCCTGGAGTCTGAGGAAGGCTCTGATGAGAGCTCTGTGTTGGAGGCAGAGAGGGGGCCAGGGCCGTATGCCAGTTTTCAGCTGCCTTCAGAGTCAGACATCAGTGAGGAAGACCAACAGCTGGAGCCTGTCCCAGTGTGCGCATGTGCAGAGTTGCTAGGCGAAGGGAACAGCTAAGGAACAAGGGTCGACTTGGGAGAAAAGCCACATGTGGACAGTGAATGGCCCCTCCCATAGGGAATGAAAGAGGAGCAAAAGGGGAGTGGAGTTTGCAGGAGACAATTAGTTTCAATCCTGCATTCTTCTCAAGTCTTGCGGCATCTGAAAGAGATCGGCCTGGCCACTCTCCAAGCCTGATAAAGGTCAGTAATTGTGAACTATCTTGAAAGGATGTGGGCTGGGACTTTCTGGAGAGGGAATTCACTGTAAATTAAATAAAGGGGTTTATCAGGACGAGGACTCGGCTTCATGGTGCTGGGGAAGCCTAGATCAGAACAATGACTATTCTTCATGCCAAATTTGCAGGTCACGTGAAAAGTCACGTGGTTGACCTTGTTGGTTTTAATGTTTGGGGCCATAATGAATTACAGATGAGGACACTATCTTTAATATTCTATTCTTCTATAAAATTGTATCCAGTTTATGTATAAATGTGCATTTTGTACCAAACTTGAAATACAGTGCACAATTGAGCTTATCTTTTGCCTACCTTAATTTTTATTTTGCAAAAATGCCTGCAGAGACAATGTGAGGTCAAGACGCATTTTGCTCTGTGGGCAGTTAACTTCCCATTAATTTATTTTAAATTAAATGATTGAGACAGGGATCCTGCAATAGACCAAGAGTGCTTGTGTGCCTTTGGTGCCAAACAGACACCATATTGTGTTCTTCTGGCTTGTATCATAATAAAGTTGTTGGCCAGAATATTTATTGCTGTGTTTTTCCTACAGCAGGCTAATATAGCCCTTTGGAAGTTATAAGAAAACCCATGCCAGTTAATTACAGTCATCCAATTAATGTCATATCTAGTTTTATTCAGAGTACATTCATGGTTACTAAATTTTGCAGGCTACATAAAATTAGATTAGCTGAGCTAAATTTACTGCTGGCAGAAGCTGAGTGTTGAGCTACGTGAGTTATTACCCAATGAATACTATCCATTGTGCTGGCCATAATATCATATTGGTAGTTGCTACGGATTACTTTCCCACAACTCCAACATGATCAGATTTAACGTAGGAGTACCTTATAGCATCTCCATATTTTGAAGATTCATGCCATTTTTTTCAATGAATAACAGTGACGTCTGCTTAAGGGTGCACATAGATACTAGTTGTTGATTGGTGCAGACAAAGCTAGCCAGATTTCAGGATTCGGAATAGAATAAAATCAATGATTTCCTTCTTCTTTCATGGTTTCAAAGGAGATTTGCTATTTTGGCTACTATTGCTGGGCATGTTGTTACGCAAACCCAGGAACAGGAGAGTATGTGTCACAAATAGTGCAGATTGCTCTAAAAATTGAGCCAAATTAGAAATGACCCTTGTTCAAAGCAGAAGAAAAAACCCTCCTGTTTCATAAAAGTTAATGGATTTAGTGTGCCTGGTACCTATGCATCGATATGCATTCACTGACCAAGCAAACAAGGGATCAGAATAGAATAGAGCTGGAAGGGACATTGGAGGTCTTCTAGTCCAGCCCCTTACTCAAGCAGGAGATCCTAAACCATTTCATACAAGTGACTGTCAAATCTCTTCTTAAAACCTCCAGTGATGAAGCAAACAAGTTTCACAAAGGAAGTGGAGGGAGAAAAACCTTTTTTCCCTCTTCTTTTTCACTTTGTCTTTCAATCCAAGCTGATCTTTACTCAGACCAAGCAGCTTGCTGCCATCTCCAGGCCATTTGCAGGAGATTGGGTTAAAAAAGTGAGCAAGGGAAGTCTCCACCAACATGGACAGTGAAGGAACACTAGTGTGAGCTGTATAGTATGTACAATTTTAGCCTTCCTGCCTTACAGAGGACTAAAACTACACCTTCTGCAAGTGTAAAATTGGTTTCTTTATTAGAGAAGAAAGTGAAGGCCTTGAGGAAAGAGGGAGGATGAGAAGTGTCTGAACAGGATAGCTAAGCTCTTCAGGAGGGCAGAGAAGTGAAGAGAATACCTAAGACAGGAACAAAACCCTTAGGCAAAGCAAACATTTGGATTAATGCGAACCAAAGAAGCAAAAGGATTAGGAAGTGCTCAGATGCTAAGGAACTAAGATATTGATGCCAAGGTCTCCCTCTAGAGGTTGTTGGGAAAAGCCACCTAAGGAACTTCGTCATTGACTATTGTAGAAGACATTTTGACCTGTGATGACCCAGGGCCTGGCATGAAAACAACACAGCCAGAGAAACAGGTCTAACTCCCTTTTGTTGATCCAACTTTGGGCCCCAACGTCCCCAGGTTACTATAAGTCCTAGAGGAAAGCGCTCACACGGACCTTCAGCAGCCTCTGGCTGTGAGTAGTTCAGTAAGCAAGGTTAGCCAAACAGTACCTGAGCCATCAGTTCAATAAGCCAGGCTTATTGGAGCCAGGAGCTGTGGTGGCACAATGGTTAGAATGCAGTACTTGCAGGCTACTTCTGCTGCCTGCAGCCTGCCTGCAATTTGGCATTTCAAACTCATCAGGCTCAAGGTTGACTCAGCCTTCCATCCTTCCAAGGTGGGTAAAATGAGGACCCAGATTGTTGGAGGCAATAGGCTGACTCTGTAAACCGCTTAGAGAGGGCTGTAAAAGCACTGTAACGTGATATATAAGTCTAAGTGCTATTGCTATTTAACCAAACAGTAACCGTGACCAGTAAGCCAGTAAGCCAGTTTAGCCAAACAGAAACCAGGGCCAGCAGTCCAATAAGCCAGCTTTAGCCAAAGAGTAATCTCCAGGCATCGCAAGTACACACCAGACTCCACAGATCCAACACTTGTTCCCGGACAAATGTTCCTCCCACCAGCATCCCCTTACACCTCAGTCCCCAGGTGTTCCTTGTGAAGGGGACAGAGCACTCTCCTCCCTGATAGTCGGCTCAGTCTGCGTTGCTCTCACCTTCTCTCTTCTCTGCGTGCTCTAGGATCAGGAGGTGGTGGTCCTTGCTCATCGCCTGAGCTCAGTCTCTCCTGTTCTCCTTGTCTGCAAGCCTTTCTAATCTTGAAAAGCCTTGCCCGGACTGGACTCTGCCCTTCCCCAGTTGCCTCCAAGGCCATCGGAGCCGCCCTCATCATTCTCTGTCAGCTCTTGTTCCAGCTCATCTTCCTTGGCAGATTCCGTCTCCAAAGGGAGCATGACACCTTTATGGATCAAAGCAAACAAACAAGAAGCCACCCTAGAAAAATACATCTGTTGTGGTGGTGAATGATTCCCTACTGAGGAGAGGCAGCTATGTATAGAACTGATTTAACATTGTGGAACATGTGTTGACTTCCAAGTGTGACAGAAAAAAGAATTACTTCCGAAGTGACAGATACCGTCTTCGATAACTTTTCTGTCTTCTCCTATAAAACATGTTTTGGAAATTAACACTCCTCTCTGAATCCATGAAGGGATGAATGACATAACTGGAAGAAATCTTGAAAAAGTTTCTTGGGATTACAAAGCTCCTGACAAGGAAGATATATATTTTTCTTCCATTGTATTTGAGGATCGTGATGCAAGATGCAAGAGAAAACAGGATTCTGGAAGTGAATGGGGCTATGGAAATAAGTCACCACAGAATTCTACATCAGTGTCCTATTCTATCTCATAAAGTACTCCTGGGAAGAGATGGGATACATTTTACAAAATCCGAGAAGGAAATATTTGACAGATGCTTCCCTCTGCCTCCCCAGGAGGATGTGCATTCAAGAACAGCAGCCAGAAACCAGAACACAATGGGAGAAGCAGAAATGGTGATTTAGGATGGAAAGTCAGTTTCAGAGGTATTATAGTAAGTGGGAACCGTGGATGTTTTTAACCAATACATAAAATATGGAAATAAACAGGAAGAACTAGAGATCCTAATTGAGAAAGGTGAATATGATAGATAGAACAGAATAACAGAGTTGGAAGGGACCTTGAAGGTCTTCTAGTCAAACTCCCTGCTTAGGCAGGAAACCCTACACCATTCAGACAAATGGTTATCCAACATCTTCCTAAGTGTTGGAGCATTCACAACTTCTGGAGGCAAATTGTTCCACTGATTAACTGTCAGGAAATATCTCCTTAGTTCTAAGTTGCTTCTCTCCTTGATTAGTTTCCAGCCATTTTTCTTGTTCTACCATCAGGTGCTTTGGCGATAGCTTGACTCCCTCTTCTTTATGGCAGCCCGTGAGATATCAGAACACTGCTATCATGTTTCCCCTAGACCTTCTTTTCATTAACTAGACATACCCAGTTCCTGCAACCATTCTGTTGTACCCTGGTCATTTGTACGTTGAGTGAAGACTTTGGGGTGATTTGTTCAATCACCATTTGTTTGTTTTCTTGGTATTCTTGGTAGTCAAAGTTCAGAAGAAGGCTACTGAAGGAACTAGCAGAGATGATCACAGAATGACTGTCAGTAACTTTTTGAGAACTCCTTGAGGACTGGTGAGAACCTAGAAAACTGTAAGAAAGCAAATTTCATCCCTATATTCCATAGAGGAAGAAAGAAGTCCTGGGTCTTGATGCCCATATTGGACAAAGTTTTCAAAGACTATCAAGCAGCATCTTGTGAGCACATGGATAGGCATGGTAGAATTAACACGATCCAGCATGGCCTTGTCACAAATAGTGACAGACTAACCATATTTCCTTGTTGGATACAATGATTGGATTAATAGATTAAGGAAACCCTGTAGGAATAGTGTACTTCCTTATATCTATCTATATATAAAAGACAAATACCCCTCATTCAACATCATGAAATCTCCAGAACCGTGAAGCCTACAAACTTGAAATTTGGCACATATGTTCCTCTTGTCTTCTAGGTGCTTGCTAAGAAAGGATTTTTCAAATGACCATCAGATCATTAGTATTTCTTACACAGTAATTAATGTGCTCTGATGCGAAGGAGTTCTACTCCCTCTCCCCACCTGAAAAAAACTCTGTTCCAACTGCCAGTTGCCTCAAATTCCATTATCTCAGTTCAGGCTAGCAGACCTTCCATTCCTTCATTCAGGAGCGGTCTGGGGCTTCTTACAATACTAAATATTGGTACCTCATCAAAATGTCTACTCCTTCCACTATAGAACTGCTTCTGGAGTCAGACTCAAGGAGCGATATTGCCTTATGTGTTTCAATCACTGACCACCACTGAGCCAACGGATTGTGAACCCGAATTTCTCCTGCATAGCCCGATCACATAGTTTCATCGTGAAGCATGGGTATCCAGCTAGTTCTTAATAAAATAGTAACATATGAGCTGGATGACATCACTGTTAGATTGCTTCCCAGTTGCCTCAATGACTATATCCAAACAATGCTTATTAATAGCTTCTCTTCAGTTTGGAAGGAAATGTGGAGCAGAATGCCAAAAGGGTTCTGTCCTGGGACCTTTGTTGTTTAGCATTTAAATCAATGACTTGGATGAGGGAATTGAGTTGACACACACAGAGTCCTGCAGATAAGACGAAACTGGAAAGAAGATCATAATAAAATCTAGACAGACTTTGTCAGTATTATACTGCAGCAACAAAGCTGACACCATGTTACGAGAGGCAGACACTTGTCTAAGAATAACCCCAAGGAGAGAAAAATGTGCAAAAATAGCGAAGAATCTATTGTCGTTGAATCCAGACAATTCTACATGCCATCCAACCAAGAGTGAAAGTGACTACCAAGCACCAAGTTCTTCTTAAGCTGGTCGTAACAGCACCATGAATGAAGGAAATGATAACTGACGTGATGTGTAGTAGAAGGCTGCTGTGATGAGATAAAATGAAGGACTGTACAGGACTACCCATGCCTCCACCATAGCGTTGACATGATAACTGTGTTCCAATAGCTCAGGGGCTGCCACAAGAAGAGGGAGTCAAGCTATTCTCCAAAGGAAATGAATGCAGGACAAGAAACAATGGGTGGAAACTAATCAAGGAGAGAAGCAACATAGAACTAAAGAGAAATTTCCTAATCAATCTGGGGGCAAAAAGGAGGCTACAGTGGGTTTTCTGAGCACATTGAAAACATAAAGAGCCACAGTGGCGCAGTGGTTAAAATGCAGTACTGCAGGCTACTTCTGTGGACTGCTGCTGCTTACAATTTGGCGGTTCGAATCTTACCAGGCTCAAGGTTAACTCAGCCTTCTGTCTTCCGAGATGGATAAAATGAGGACCCAAATTGTTTGGGAGCAATACGCTGACTCTGTAAACTGCTTAGAGAGGGCTATAAAAGCACTGTGAAGCAGTATATGGCTAAATGCTCTTTCTCTTGCTCTTGCTCTTGCTAAAGCAACTCTCTGATTATTTTCCGGTTTGGAACAAAGACTTATTTGGTGTTGAAAGGAATCTCTCCATACCTAGGAGTTGGAAGGGAAAGGTCATGTTGCATTTCAAAAGGGCAGTGCAAGTTCAGAAACAAAACCCCTCCATCTAAAAAAAAATTCTGGCAAATGCAAAGTTTTGGTTGGCTTACAGGGCCACACCCTACATCTCAGTGCAGGGTCAACAGTTTGAGTAAACATTCACCTGTCCATCGTCAACCAAATCTAGAAATGGAGAATAATTCTGAACTGCCCCTGCAATTCTTAATTAGGAGAAACTTCCTAACAGTGAGGATAGTTGACCACTGGAAAGGCTTGCCCTTCAGAAGTTGTGGGTGCTTCATCACTGGAGGTTCCAGGAAGAGATTGGACAGTCACTTGTGTGAAATGGTATAAGGCAGGGGTGTCAAACTCAAGCCCTGCAGGCCGGATTTGACCTACGGGGTGCTTAAATCCGGCCCATGCAGCCAGCCTGGAAATATCAAAGGATCACGTGCGGGGGGCCAATGCCTCATTTTCACCTTCCATGGCCTCCTGCAGCATTCTCCTGGCCAAAACTGGACCGAAAAACAGGACAAAAAACAGGCTGAAAACGGGCCACAAATGGCTGGTTTTGGCCAGCAGGAGGCCATGGAGGGCAAAAACGAGGCTCGGGGGGGCAACATATGGACACCTGTGCCCCATTTGGCAAGCAGGGTGCTGCAGGAGGCATCTGTCCCGTCCCCCTGGCTCGCTCCCTGCCGGCCCATGGAGGAGGGCTGATCCGGCCCTCGAATTGAATTGAATTTATTATATTTCTATGCCGCCCTTTTCCCCGAGGGGACTCAGGGCGGCTCACAACCCAAGTCAGGGGGGGATAGGGGATACAATAGGGAAAAAAAGGCATGGACAGACAATACCACAATTTAAAAGCAACTCAACAGGCACACCATTGGAGTGGGGACAGGAACTCATCAGCCCAGGCCTGTCGGAACAGCCAGGTTTTGAGGGCTTTACGGAAAGCCTGGAGGGTGGTGAGGGTCCGAATCTCCATGGGGAGCTCGTTCCAGAGGGCCGGAGCAGCCACAGAGAAGGCCCTCCTCCGGGTGGTCGCCAGTCGGCATTGGCCAGTGGATGGAATTCGGAGGAGGCCTAATCTGTGGGATCTAATCGGTCCTATTGGAGGTAGAGTTTAGAGTTTTAGAGTTTTATTAATATTTGTAGGCCGCCCTTTTCCCTGAGGGGACTCAGGGCGGCTCACATAAAACAGGGAAGGGGGAATACAGACATCAAGATAGAAACATATAATAAAATAGTAGGCAACATACATTCATCATTCGGGAGGGGTGGCTATCCTTATCCCAGGCCTGACGGGCGAGCCAGTTCTTCAAGGCTATGCGGAAGGCTTGTACGGTGGAGAGGGTACGAATCTCCACGGGGAGCTCGTCCAAAGGGTCGGGGCTACTGCTGAGAAGGCCCTCTCCTTGTAGTTGCCAGCCGACATTGGCTGGCCGATGGGATACGGAGGAGGCCTAATCTATGAGATCTTATTGGTCGCAGGGATGTAATTGGCAGAAGGCGGTCTCTCAAGTATCCAGATCCACTGCCATGTAGGGCTTTATGGGTGATTAATAGCACCTTGAAGCGCAGCCGGAGATCGACAGGCAGCCAGCGCAGCTCGCGGAGGATAGGTGTTATGCGGGTGAATCGAGGTGCACCCGCGATCACTCGCGGCGGCTGCGTTCTGCACTAGCTGAAAGTCGCCGGATGCTCTCAAGGGCAGCCCCATGTAGAGCACATTGCAGTATTCCAGCCTAGAGATCACAAGGGCCCGAGTGACCTGTTGTGAGAGCCTCCCGATTCAGGTAGGGCCGCAACTGGCGCACCAGGCGAACCTGGGCGAATGCCCCCTGGTCACAGCCGTTAGGTGGTGGTCAAATGACAGCTGTGGATCCAGGAGGACTCCCAAGTTGCGAACCCTCTCTGAGGGGTGTAAAATTTGACCCCCCAGCCTGAGTGGTGGAATATTAGTCAAATCTTTGGGAGGAAAACACAACAGCCACTCGGTCTTTTCTGGGTTGAGCACAAGCTTGTTAACCCTCATCCAGTCCATAACGGCCCCAAGGCCCCGGCTCATCACGTCTGCCGCTTCATTGAGTTGGCACGGGGCGGACAGATACAATTGAGTATCGTCCGCATATTGATGGTATCTAATCCCGTGCCTGCGGATGATCTCTCCCAGCGGTTTCATGTAGATGTTAAATAGTAGGGGGATAAGACCGACCCTGAGGCACCCCATAATTTAGGGGCCTAGGGGACGATCTCTGCCCCCCCACTAACACCGACTGCGACCTGTCCGAGAGGTAGGAGGAGAACCACCGTAGTACGGTGCCTCCCACTCCCACCTCCCGCAGTCGTCGCAGAAGGATACCATGGTCGATGGTATCGAAAGCTGCTGAGAGGTCAAGGAGGACCAGGATGGAGGAATGTCCTTCATCTCTGGCTCTCCAGAGATCATCAATCAATGCGACCAAAGCGGTTTCTGTGCTGTAACCGGGTCTGAAGCCTGACTGGAAGGGGTCTAGGTAGTTTGCTTCCTCCAAGGACCGTTGGAGCTGGAAGGCCACCACCGTTCTCAACAACCTTCCCCAAGAAGGAAGGTTGGAGACTGGGCGATAGCTATTAAGAACAGCTGGATCCAAGGATGGTTTCTTCAGGAGGGGTCTCACCACCGCCACTTTCAGTGCGGCGGGGAAGTTCCCCTCCCGAAGGGAGGCGGTTACAACCGCCTGGATCCAGCCTCGTGTCACCTCACTGCAGTTCGTAACCAGCCATGAGGGACACGGATCCAGAACACAGGTGGGAGGTACTTACAGCTCTCATGGCCTTGTCCACATCCCCGGGGGTAACGTCCTGAAACTCAACCCAGAGCTGTTCTACTTGGTCCCCCTGTGCCTCGGCTGGAACTGCGGGGTGGAGTCCAAGTCCGGACCGAAACCGAGCAATTTTGTCCGCTAAGAATTGGGCATACTCTTCAGCTCTGCCCTGCAAGGGTTCCCCCGCCTCCCTTTTGTTCAATAGGGAGCGGGTTATCCTAAACAGGTAATTGGCAGTAGGCGGTCTCTCAAGTACCCAGGTCCAATACCATGAAGGGCTTATAAGTGACGACTAGCGCCTTAAAGCGTATCTGAAGACCAATAGGCAGCCAGTGCAGCTCGCGGAGGACAGGTGTAACATGGGTGTACCGAGGTGCACCCACAATTGCTCGCGCGGCTGCATTCTGGACAAGCTGGAGTCTCCGAATGCTCTTCAAGGGCTGCCCCATGTAGAAGAAATCCAGTTTGGCACCCCTGGTTTAGGGTCTCCTGCTTGAGCAGGAGGCTGGATTAGAAGACTTCCAAGTCCCTTCCATCCCTATTTTGATTGATTGATTGATTGATTTCATGCAGTAACACCTTTCAGAATAATGCACCTTCAGAATAATGCACCAGGGCATTTGTGTTCCAATTTAATTTGTAGCACCAGCATTAAGCATTTTTCTTTGTTAACTGTAAACCTTCTCTAAGAGTTGGCGCCTGGTTAACTCTGTCACTGTTTCCTTACAGTATGGTCTCTATTGTTCCACCTCTGCTTGGAGACAATAGCTTTCCCCATGAGGTCACTGTAATTTCATTAGTAATCAAAGGGACAAATGAAATGAGCTTTCTTCTCCCTTGCAAAGCTGATCAGATCATAATTGCTCATGATTTTTAGCTTACTTAGTTATATTTATTATGTTATGGCTATGACGCTTTAGGCAGAGTCAAGAGTTAGCAAAGCACAATAAAGACAATCATGAAGGTAAAGATTCCCCTGGCACATATGTGCTACTCGTTCCCGACTCTAGGGGGCGGTGCTCATCTCCGTTTCAAAGCCAAAGAGTCAGCGCTGTCCAAAGACGTCTCCACGGTCATTTGGCTGGCAAAACTAAACTCCAAGATGTACAGAACGCTGTTACCTTCCTACCAAGGTGGTTCCTATTTTTTCTACTTGCATTTTTACATGCTTTCGGACTGCTAGGTTGGCAGAAGCTGGGACAAGTAACGGGAGCTCACTCAGTCATAAACTCTTAAAAAGTCTCTTCTATGGACAGTTACTCTTATTAAGTATGGAACTTCCAGCATATGTACTTTCCTGCTGCAAGAATATGTTTACTTCTTGCAAATGAACAACCAATTTTGTCTATGCTCTAACATCTAGGTGAAGGGTGACCCTCTTGCTTACAAATAAAAGGAAGAATCCAAATATAGAATCTATGTGTGAGTAATGCAGTAAGTATTAGACTCAGAGTGTTATTTTTGAAAATCTTTCCTGTGGAATGAACTGCAACTCGGCTGTACAGTTACTGTGACCCTTGGAAAATTCCCTAAAGATCTAATGAACTTCAGTTCACTCAGGAAGATTCTAGTCTCTAGAAAGAGTGCAGAGAAGAGTAACAAAGATGATTAGGGAACTGGAGGGTAAAACAAACAATGTTTGGTAGAGTTGGGTATGTCTAGTTTAATGAAAAGGGCTAGGGGTGACATGCTGGCAGCGTTCCAATATCTCAGGGGCTGCCACAAAGAAGAGGGAGTCAAGCTATTCTCTAAAGGACCTGAAGGCAGCACAAGAAGCAATGGGTGGAAACTAACCAAGGAGAGAAGCAACCTAGAACTAAGGAATTATTCTTGACAGTACAATTAATCACTGGAACGACTTGCCTCTAGAAGTTGTGGGTCTTCCAACACTGGAGGTTTTATGAAGAGTCTGAAATGGAATAAGGTTTCCTTCCTGAGCAGGAGGTTGGACTAGAAGACCTCCAAGGTCCCTTCCAACTTTGTTATTCTGTTAGATGATTGGAAATCTCCAAGGTTGAAAATGGGACTGCTTGAGAGCCGAGAATAATGGCGCAAGATTAGCTTGCCATACACAATAACCCCTTGGTTGTTTGCTGCTCCTTTTGATCTCTGCCTCCATAGCATTCCAGAATTGCTTACATCAATGAATAATGTAACCAGCTGATTGTGTCGTTTTCCATGATGGTTGTAGTTATCAATAGGTACTCTAATTGTGATCCTATTGAATTAAGTCTATTTTTGCACTCATTTTTTTTCTCCTTTTCTTAGCTTGGGGTTGAATAACATCAGTTGAAGACATGCTGTTTGTGAGACAGGTGTCCAGTTCAGTAAATTTATGGCCCCAATTGGGAACTAGTATTCCTGTTGCTACATAGAGCAGTTGTTAAGCAATGCAGGTACTGCAGTTGTTAAGTGAACCACACAGTTTCAAGTGAATTTAGCTCCCCCCCTCCCCAATCCATTGACTTTGCTCCTCGAAAGCCAGCTAGAAATTAAGGTGACCAGACGTCCCACTTTTGGCGGGACAGTCCTGATTTCTAACAATTTGTCCTGCGTCCTGCGATGTTTTAAAAAAGTCCCGATTTTTGGAAAGAATGCACGACGCAGTCCTTTCCCCCAGCACCCCACTGATTAAAGCGCTTTCTTTTGTCCACAGCAGAGCCTGGGCGGGCGAAAGGAAGCGCTTTAGTCAGTGGGGTGCGTGCCAGGAGGAGAGGAGAGATTCATCGCAGCATGCACCCTACTGAGTAAAGCGCTTTCAGTGGGGTGTGTGTAGGGAGGAGAGGAGAGAATCAATGTAGACCAAATTTTTAATGAAGAACCCCCACCCCACCCCCCCTCAATGGTGTCCCGCTTTATCAATGTTAAAATCTGGTCACCTTAGGAAAGATTGCAAATGTTACATGATCCCAGGGCCCTGCAACCATTATAAATATTTGCTGGTTTGTTAGATTTTGTTGCAGCAATCAAATCCAGAAAGCACACACAGATAACTGATGTAGCATGATTCATTAACTTCTCTTTATATGCAGTATAATGTATAAGTAAATATACAGCTGGTTCACAAGCAGAGGAGAGAATATGGTTTCAGTTTCAATTCAGCAGGCAGACTAGTTTCATTTAGAGCTGAGCACAGAGCAAAGTGCAGACAAAGAGAACCTCCTCTAGACAGGGCAGTTAAGCTAAACCTAAGCCACACCTAGGCTCCTAGCCATCTGACATGGCTCTAGTTCCCATTGGATGACCCAGTTGCCATGCCTATTCATTGGCTGACCTTGTTACCATGTCCTATTCCAATGAGACCTCAATGGCTGACCTTGTTACCATATCCTATTCCAGTTCATGAATATTCTGACATGGTTGCCAAGCACTCAAATTTTGATCACTTGACTGTGGGGATGCTGAGCGAAAGTCTTGAGTCAAGGGCTCCCTGTAGAACAGAGAGGGGGGAACTGGCCCCTTTAATGATTTGTGGACTTCAACTCCTAGAATTCCTGAGCCAGCATGGCTGGTTCAGGAATTCTGGGAGTTGAAGTCCACAGGTTGTAAAAGGTCTATTGTTCCCCACCCTTGCTGTATAAGGGTAGTTTTCCAACTGGAGATTGAAACATCACACTGATGAGCAAAAAATAAAATAGAAAAAAATTCCTGCAAATAGAGAAATAGAAAGGAGCTCTTTCAATAAAATATCCATCTAAAGGATTTATCCTTTAAGCAGAAAAATATGGAAAAAATACAAATATAAGAGGAATCTCTAGCTTAGTTTCCACGTCAGATTTTAACAAGATGTTACTTCAGATTCCACATTGAAATCGTAATATATCACTCTGCTTTGTTCTCCCAGCCTGAGTACACTCCTTCTGGAATGAACACAAAGCACTCTGCTTTAGAAAACTACAGGGGCAGAGTGACCTTGCAGGCAGAATCATGGTCTTCTGTCAGGAAATAACAAATTGGTAAACATTTTTTTACCTGCAGGAAAGATTATGCACATTTAGCCGTACAGGTTTGCTCAGGATGAATTGTCTGATGCAGTTTATTTTGACTTCCCTTTCTTCTTGATGGAAATGGGTGGAGGGCTGAAAGAGGGAGGGGATAAATCCAGAACAACTCTTTGGAAAACTGTTATAAATTTCCTTCCTTCCTCCCTTTTTTTTCTACCACTGTTAAGGAAGCCAGCATATCCCAAATTTGGAATTTTCTGAAAGTGAGAACAATTACTGCATTTTCAGAGTATAAGATGCACTTCCCCCCCCAAAAAAAAAAGAGAGGGTGAAAATCTGGGTGCATCTTATACACTGAATACAGCATTTTTGGCCTACCGAAACCCTGCCCCCTTTGCAAAAATGGATGTGCAGAGGGTTTGGGAGGCTTGCAAAGTGCCCCTGAGGGTTGGGGAGGGCAAAAATGAGCAAAAACCCCAGGCTGTTTTTGCTCGTTTTTGCCCCCTCCCCATCCCCCAGGGACACTCTACAAGCCTCCCAAAGCTCTGCATGCCCCCCTTTTTTTTTGCAAAAAGCGAGGCGTGCAGAGAGTTTGGGAGGCCTGCAGAGTGCAAAAATCTTTTTTTTTAAATTTACCTACTCAAAATCATGGTCCGTCTTATACTCCAGTGCGTCTTCTAGTCTGAAAAATACGGCAAGTAGTCTAATGGCTTACCTCCAGAAGTTGTGGGTGTTCCGTTCCCAGAGATTTTAAAGAAGAGTTTGGGCAGCCATTTGTCTGAAATACCCTGTTTCCCTGAAAATAAGACCTCTCCAGTTAATAAGCCCAATCGGGCTTTTGAGCACATGCGGTAAAATAAGCCCTCCCCCCAAGATAACCCCCCCCAATATTGCACAGCAGCAACCATGAGGGGACCACACTCACCGTCTCCTGCCCCTCAAAAATAATAAGACCTCCCCGAAAATAAGGCCAAGCACTTATTTCAAAAGAAAATAATGTCTTATTTTCAGGGAAACACATCAGTATAGGGTCTCCTGCTTGAGCAGGGGGCTGGACTAGAAGACCTCCAAGGTCCCTTCCAAATCTGTTATTCTGTTCTACGTAGCATCCCACTCATTTCAGAGGATATTTCTACCTTGCATCTTTCAGAGGAAAGTTTGAGAGAGAAACTCTAAAATGTGTTAAAAGACTAAGATTTCCTTTCTTGCTGTGGGTGTTCATTTGACTTCTGCCCTGCAATTTTTCTGCCTAGAGCCATCAAAATGTCAGCCAGGTTTGGCATATGTCTTCCAGTTTAGGTGCAGAAACCTCTCATCAGCTTTTACCTGTCCAATAATAAATGAGCTTTGGGGGGGGGGGCTTTTTTCCTCCAGAGGAACCCACTAATACACACCTTAAAGCATTAATAGCAAGGCGCTTTCAGCAATACTTCACAGAATGCCATATTGGTTAGCCAAGGGAGTGAAAAAAATTCAGTATTGGCTGGTTGAGATTAAGCAAGACTACTTCAGTGTTTCTGCTGGTTGCCTGAGCCTGAATTTAAGCATTAGCAATTAAAAGGGTTGTTTGGTGGGCCAGTGTAATGGGATGAATGAATAATTTTAAGGATTAAGAAACAGGAGGAAGAACCCCAATCAAGGTAACAGGCAGATAAATGAAATCTGAGTCCTGGGCAGAAATGTAATTTGAGGAAGCATCTCAGTCATGATCCTCCTTAGGTCTCACCAAGATAAAGAGAGACTAACCAGATTATGTTACTGCAACTTTATATTAAAGTATCCATAGCTTTGGTTTTAGTAAAGATATGAGTATTCATAACGTTGGTTTTCTAGGCTGGTCTCCTTCGAAAGGCCGACAGCTAGCCAGAAATCAATATTTAACCAAGTTGGAAGGGGCCTTATAGGTCATCTAGTCCAACCCCTGCTCAAGCAGGAGACCCTACACCATTTCTGACAAATGGCAGTCCAATCTCTTCTTAAAAGTCTCACGTGATGAAGCTCCCACAACTTCCGAAGGCAACTTGATTGTTCTCACTGTCAGAAAGTTCCTCCTTATTTCTAGGTTGAATCTCTCCTTGGTCAGTTTCCATCCATTATTCCTTGTCTGGCCTTCAGGTGCTTTGGAAAATAGCGTGACCTCCCTCCTCTGTGTGGCAGCCCCTCAAATATTGGAAGACTGCTATCACGTCTCCCCTGGCCCTTCTCTTCTAGCTAGCTGTGCCCAGTTCCTGTAATCGTTCTTCATATGTTTTAGTCTCCAGTCCCCTAATCATCCTGGTTGCTCTCCTCTGCACTTTTTCTACAATCTCAACATCTTTTTAATAGTGTGATGAGTGGATGCAGTACTCTAGATGTGGTCTTACTAGGGCTTTATAGAATGGTATTAATACCTCACTTGATCTTGATTGTATCCCTCTGTTAAGGCAATTTAGGATTACATTGGCTTCTTTGGCTGCCGCTGCACACTGCTGGCTCATATTTAGCTGGTTATCTACTAAGACTCTAAGATCCCTCTCACAGTTACTGCCTGGTTTCACCCAGTTTATATCTGTACTTTTTGGGTTTTTTTTATCTAATTGTAGGACTTTACTTTTCTCTACATTGAATTTCTCTTTGGTGACAGAATGAAAGGCAAAAGAGTATCTAGGTTAGCTGATTTGCATCCCTTCCTTCTCATAAGGTTAAATATATTTATGGGTACATATCCATAGATTATTATTCCAATTTTTCCCACATTATTTCATGTGCCACTTGAATCTAACATCGTTGTGCCCCCCCTTCTTAATTTAGACTAGTCCAGCACAATTTCCCCAGAAATAGATATCTTTGTTTAAGATTGCAGTCTTTAAAGATTCAGAGTCCTAGATTAACTGCACATTGTTGCTAACCAAGAGGCATGGTGACCGACCAATCCTCTAACCTAAGTCTCATCACAACTATCTGGTTATTTGTTCAATTCCATTCCATTTCATTGAATTCATTTCCTATAGCCACCAATCTCGCCATGATGACTCTGGGCGGTTAACGGTCATTAAAAAGCACAACCAACATCACAGATGAAATATATAAGTGTCCACCAAAGTAAACTTAAAGTACAAGCCAACAGTTATTTTGCACCCAACAGTTTAACTAGTGCTCATCATGTTCCCTATTCAGTGTTTTGATACTGCCTATGGGATCTTCTACTCTAACTGCTTAATATTTTAATGCTTTTCCCTAATTGCTCTTTCATGCCACTGAGCAAACTCATCCATTCCCTAAAACATCTTCCTCCTCCCTCATTGCTCCAGAGCTGTGAGAGCTGTTCCAAACATAAATTTGTTGCCATGTTCGGGAACTTGTATGTCATTTTGTTTCCAGAAAAGAAAATTATAGTATTTTACTACATGTGTGATGGGAGTGCATAAACTTTCTCCAAGGATTGAGTCCCTTTGGTCCTCAAATGTTGCTGAGCTTTCGTTTCCAACATCTGACAAGGTTATTCATGTTGACTCTAGCTGTTGACCTTGCATTCTAAACCAAGATTATTGGTTGCTGTTCCATAGTCTCAATCTGTGAACAGAATGTCTCTATGGTAGCTTCTGCAATTGGGATGCAGATGGCTTTTAATTTCCAAAAAAACTCAGCAATAACCAGCTTGGGGAACTTCTGATGGCAGCGGACATCAAAAAATAGATAAAATAAAAATGTCCTTGGGAGTGGCCAATGTTAGATGTAGCCTCTTCAACCTTCCTAGTTCCATTGACAATAATAGAATATTAAACAAAGAGGTAAGCAACCATTATTAATCAAATTCATCCACAATGCAGATCCTGCAGAGTCCCCTAGCACCATCCTTTTCTCATCATAGCTATTTGCACCAGGTAAGTTTCAAACAGAGAGAAGGAGATGGCTGTGGATTCACAGATAAGTTGAGACAAGGGGCTAACCAGTGGTGGGTTCCGGCCGGTACAGCCCAGTATGGCCGTACCATTAGTAGTCGGGAGCAGGGGCCACTGTACTGTATTGTACCGGTACGGTGGCTCGCTTGGCACACCTGCCCGCACACGTTCCATACCTAGTTTTGAAGCAACTGGGTACTGCACGGCCTCCAATGAGCAGTTGGGTGTCACAGGAGTGCTGGAGTGCGCATGCGTGCACAGTGCACATCAGACATGTGTACAGCGCACATCCAGCACGTGCACGAACAGACCATGAACCGATAGCAACGGTAGGAGCAACCCACCACTGGGGCAAACTATGAGATAACCCAGGAGATATCCTGGCTTGGTTTATTATTAACCCAGAGCTTAGGGCATTTGGTCCACTTTTAAAGTGCATGGTGATGATGTCAATACCTTGCTTATTGAACTAAATGGCATTTTCCTATAGATTGTGAGACATTTTCTTTGCTTTGTGCTTGTGTTTCTTCTGACATCTCTGTATCCTTGGATTGCAGGTCGAAAGTTTAAGAAGTTTAATAAGGTCAAAATGCTAAGAGCCTTAGATGTTGTCGCACTGCAACAGCCAGCAGCCCTTCCAAATGAAAGCCAAGCATTGGTGCAGAGGCTTTCTTTTTCACCGAGTCAAGACATTCAATTTATCCCTCCACTGGTCAGTGTCTTACAGAGCATTGAGCCAGAAGTTATCTACGCAGGTTATGATAACACGAAACCAGAAACTCCAAGTGCTTTGTTGACCAGCCTCAATCACTTGTGTGAGAGGCAACTTCTCTCTGTAGTCAAGTGGTCCAAGTCATTACCAGGTAAGAAGGATCTTTTGATGTTGGGAATGGTGTCATCCAGTTCCATTGTTTTCAGGGCCCCGTGTACAGTTCTGAGCAATGCTGTTTGTGAAGAATGCTGAAGAATCATTGGATGTCATAATAAATTGGGTTTTTTTAAAACGAAAAATTAAGTGTTATTTCTAATATATTTATATATATACATAAAAATTACATTTGGGGTTCTACATAAGGGTGATAAGCCAAGAGATCAAGTCTGGGAAGAAAGGAGAAAAGAGTTAGGTACCGTATTTTTCAGAGTATAAGACACTCTGATATATAAGAGGCACTTAGTTTTTGGGGAGGAAAACAAGGGGGGAAAATCTGTTTCTGCCTCCCAGCAATTTGCCTCCTTGCAGCAAACAGTACAGACGATATACACTGTTTATGGTGTTACATTTCAAACTATACTTGTACAGATGCTGTTAGAATTGATGTGGCTTTCTGGAAGTATACGTTATTCTCTGCTATTTAAAAGAAGATACAATAGCACTGGGTTTCTTCAGATCAAACATTTATTTTAAAAAGGCTTCTTAATTTTGTTAAGTTGTCTAGAACAATAATAAAGCCATCTTTAAAGAATAAGTCTAACAATTTGAATATTGCTATGCCTATTCATTGGTTGACCTTGTTCCCATGTCTCTCCCAGTCGTGAATATTATAACAGATGGATGTCCCAACATTTTGAGCAGAAGTAGGGAAGTTGCAGCTGGTAGTTGGAGTTGCTGTTCTTGGGGTTCCATCTGATTGCTTTTCTCATATTGAGTCTTTCCATACTTTCTCTGATCTTTTATCTGTGTGTGCTGCATTTTTCCATTTTCAGTATTAAGACTGAAGCAGGCAGACTGGCAGATTCCAGTGATTGTTAAATATTATCTTTTGATAACAAGTTTTAAAAGTAGCATTTAATAGGATCCCACAAAACAGGGCTGCTGATGGTAATACTTTCTCTGGATAACATCGCTCAGCTTTTGATAAAGGCCAGTTTTCTAAACTACGTAAGTTGGATAAGAATTCCCATTGCCAGCACCCACTGGGGCTAGTTGACATGATGGATAAGGATGGCAGGAGTTATAGCCAGGGTGATATAAATGTTAAAATGCAGGGCCAGTAAACAGAACCTTGATGGGTTGAATTCAAATGTTCTAGTATTTTGGCTTACAAGAAACTCTTAGTGATTTGAGCCAAGACAATGTTTTCAAAAACTTCAAGTATTTAAAATCTAAGCTAGTAAAAGATATCCTTATAAAGTATTGTTATGTTTCAGATGTTTTATTAATACAACGGTATATATAGAGTGCTGTTAGGTGGGGTGGGTTAGAGTTTTGGAAATCTACATATGACTGTTTGACTTTGATTATATAATTTACTTTAGAACAATGATGGGAAAATATCATATCTTAACCCTATTTGCTTTCATTTGTTCACCTTGGTTTCTTTTCCGATTGCCGCTGTGAATAAGTAAAGAGTTGAAGGATTAAATTTGTCTTGAAGAATGATTCTGCTTATAATACAACTTTGCCAAAATAGTTAAGTCACATATTAGATGTTTGAAGAAACACCATTGCTTGCCATTTCATCTTTGCAAGCATTAAATGTGAATCAGAATAACTAGAGGAAACATCTTATGTAGGAGTTGGGGTGACTAAAAGATGCCATTTTTAATTAAACAATATAACTTGATTGTTTCCTGTTGATTCGTGGATTCCTGGATTTAATGTCACTCTCAGCTGCACCCTAATTACTTGTTTCTGTATGAATTCTGAGCCAGGAGAAAAAGGAGATTAGAGTTTGGTCCTCTTATTTCCTAAGTATTGTGGTCCGCCGGCGGCCTGTGGAGTTGGCAGCAGAGTCAGACAGTGAAGAGGTTGGGCAGGAACATGGGCCAGTCCTGGAGTCTTGGGAAGGTTCAGACGAGAGCTCTGCATCGGAGGCAGTGAGGGGGCCAGGGCCATCTAGGAGTTATGTGCTGCCTCCGGAGCCTCCAAAGTAGGACATCAGCGAGGCAGAGGAACAGGGGGAACCTGTTTCCAGTGCGTGCATGTACAGAGCTGACAGAAGTCAAGAACAGTTAAGACAAACGTGATGATTTGGGAGTAAGGTTTGGAGTTGATTGGCCCCTCCCATAGGACATAAAGGAGGAACAAAGGCACGTGAGCCTTTGCAGGAAGCAACTTTGTTCATTCTGGTCAGTATAAATTCTGAAGCTCCTTTTTGACTCTTTGCTCCGTGTGGCCTTGCAAGCTAATAGCCAATTAGGTCTTTGGCAGCATTTCAAGGGAGATAAAGGTGGGTTCTTTAGCCTTATCCCGAAAGACTTTGACAGACTTCTGTTGGACTCTTTACAAACTATTTGTGACTCATTAAGGGCTGTGAATGAACATAATTCACAGCCGTTGAAATAAAAAGAGGGTTTTTGGGACTAAGTGTGTGCTTTTTAATGTATCAGGAAGCCTAGGTCAGAACACTAAGTATGTGTAACTTCTTCTGGGGTAACAATACTGCTTTGGCCATTTTAAGGTATGTAGTCTTCAACAACCAGAAGATTCAACTTCTCTAGCATCCTGGCTAGGGAATTCTGGGAGTTGAAGTCCACAAATCCACAAACTCTGGCCTAGTCTATGCTAAGTGAGGGGAGCCTTCTTGTCATACATGATAGTAAACCAAAAGTGTGACAAAATATAATTACATATTTAGCATCCCTCTTCCTTTTTTTTTCCTTTCTAGGATTCCGGAATTTACATATTGATGACCAGATAACTCTTATCCAGTATTCATGGATGAGTCTAATGGTCTTCGCGATGGGATGGAGATCATATAAGCATGTCAGTGGTCAAATGTTGTACTTTGCTCCTGATCTAATATTAAATGAGTAAGTATGATTCATGGTGTTGTACATGATCATTTTTTTCAATAGTGTGTTTTTGTATTTATAAAACTATAAATGGGGCCAACAGTTCAAAATAAAATAAACAATGGTATTCCAATAAAAACAACCAAAATCATTATTAATGTTAGATTTTTCTCTTGCTTTCATTATTCATATATTCTTTCTCCCAAGTTATAGCTCTAAGCATCTGAAATGGTTTAAGAGGACAGCAATAGCAATAGCAATAGCAGTAGACTTATATACCGCTTCATAGGCCTTTCAGGCCTCTCTAAGCGGTTTACAGAGAGTCAGCATATTGCCCCCAACAATCTGGGTCCTCATTTTACCCACCTCGGAAGGATGGAAGGCTGAGTCAACCCTGAGCCGGTGAGATTTGAACCGCTGACCTGCTGATCTAGCAGTAGCCTGCAGTGCTGCTTTTAACCACTGCGCCACCTTGGCTCTAATGACAGCATTGTCATTAAAGTAATTCAGTCTCCAGAGTAATATTAAGAGTGTATTAGGAATTAGGGAACTATTATAACGACAAGGAACTATTGAGACAAATAAAGCAGAGTTTAAATTTGTTGAAGTGGTTATTTGATCAATGTTTTAGCTGTTTCATTAGCACAGAGCAGTTTTAAATTAGTAGACTGGGATGTAAGCATATGGCTATGTAAGTTTTGGAAGTGATTTTGATGCATTATCATATTAATTGTGTAATGCTCCTATGAGCATCTAATGTGCAGTGCATTGATCATTGACTGTCTCAGACTGGGAGAGATTCTGGCGAGGGAACTTGCTTGAGTTTAGAAAGAGCGCAGAGAAGATCAACAAAGATGATTAGGGAACTGGAGGCTAAAACATAGGAAGAACAGTTTAAAAATTGGGTATGTATAATTTAATGAAAAGGACTAGGGGAGACATGATAGCAGTGTTCCAATATCTAAGGGGTTGCCGCAAAGAAGAAGGAGTCAACCTATTCTCCAAAGTGCTTGAAAGCAGGATAAGAAGAAATGGATGGAAACTAATCAAGGAGAGAAGCAACCTAGAACTAAAGAGAAATTTCCTGTCCGTTAGAACAATTAATCAATAGAATGACTTGCCTCCAGAAGTTGTGGGGGCTTCAACATTGGAGGATTTTAAAAAGACATTGGACAACCATTTGTCTGAAAGGGTGTAGGGTTTTCTGCTTGAACAGAGGGGTTGGACTAGAAGACCTCTAAGGTCCCTTCCAACTCCGTTATTCTAATAAAAGTATCTTCAAGTCATAGAAACCTCTTGAGTCTTCAACATAATGGCTAGCTCTGAGTACAGTTCAGATTCTTGTAGTTAGAAGACAGTATCACTCAGAATTAGCATTGTTGCATAGCCCAGTTGAGATGAATGATCTTCAGCATCCCAATTGTTTCTTTGTTGGTCCTCTTCTGATGCAGCTCATTACTGTATTGCTCCTACACAAAATGACAGAATATTATGTATACAAAGATATACCTATGTCAAGTAAGCAGAGCTTGTATAAATAACTATTGTGGCCTGTTGGCCTCCGGCCCCTGAGATGAGGAGGAGGCATGGGATTCAGGGTCAGCATGAAGACGACCTGAGAGGTGTGAGGCGAAAGAGGGAATGGAGTTGTCAGAGAGAGAGAGAGAGAGAGAGAGAGAGACAGAGACAGAGACAGAGAGACAGAGAGAGACAGAGACAGAGGCAGAGGCAGAGGCAGAGGCAGAGGCAGAGCCTGGGCCTTTCATCAGCCCTCAGATGGAGAGTCAACAACCCCCAGGTCTGGAGGTGGCAGATGAGGAAGAGGAGGAACAGCTGAGTCCAGTGCCTGACATGCAGATGCACAGAAGGCAGAGGAGAGGAGAGCAGTGGAAATCCATGGGCTGATCCTTGGGACAGAAGAGCCATCGCTGCTAGCGAAACCCCACTCTAGCTCTGAGGATAAAAGGCAAGGGGCAGAGATGAATAGATGTGGCAGACAACTATTCATCTCCCTGCTGGACAGACTTGTTAGTCTGCTGTGAGAGAGAAGCTGTTTGACGGGGCTGCTGGCATTCCTAATAAAAGGAATCTTTGAGCTAACTTGAGAGGCTTTGTCGTGTTTGTAGAACTGGGTCAGAACAAAAACCTACCTCTAATATGTTGGTACTACAACTTCCAGTATGTCTATGTTATCCGCTAGGCACAATAGGCACAAGGAACTACAAAATGTTTTCAGAAAATGTAGAAATATGAAAAGTAAATTGTAACTAACTGAAAATTTATATATTTAAATTCTTATTTTATTAGATGTGTACTTATTCTGACTTGTTTCCTGCAATGTATTAAAGAATATGCAGGTAGCAACCCTCAATTTACCCTCGAGCAAAATTTTGATCACATAAAATACCTGGATTAAGTGTGAAAAATGTTCATAAGTCACTTTTTTGGTGTGGCTTTGTAAATTTCGAACACTCACTGAACAAACGGTTGTAAGTTGAGGAGTGCCTGTATCTTTATAACTCTAAGCTTTTGGGTTATTACTAACCTGAGAATGAGGATCTATGTAGGTAAACAAGCTTGAGACCTACAAGAATGGATAATGCAGCCTCTTCACCAAGAAAGAAGACTGTTTCTCCAGGTTAGAAAAAGTTGGTTTAAGAACAATCTTCCCAGCTCAGCTTTCTCGTCACTGAATCCTGATTCTGGCTTGCTATAAGAATTTTTATTCCAAGTAGTGCTATATTGCAAAGTGAGGACCGTAAAGTACCCCACAGGATTGATACTTAATTTGTTAGCTTTGGCTTTTCTCTTCTGGGTGATGCGTAAGACAGAGGATGAAAGAATCATCGTTCTATTCCCTGTGCCTATCCATGTGGCAAATTCCACAAGAGTTTGTCAAGCTACAAGTAAGCTGTGAAGAGTTCCTTTGCATGAAAACCCTGCTCCTCCTGAATACAAGTAAGCCACATCTGCCTCCCCCCCCCGCTTTTTTCTTTGTGCAAATTGTTTTTAAGTTGTACCCATCTCACTGAACCAGGTGATGGATGACAAGAAGCAAGAGTTTTCAATAACATTGTAGCATCCTGTTGTGCGACTGGCCTGTTGCATGCAGAAGTCCTATGAAAAGCATGCACTGATCAGTTCAGCTCTCTCTAAGACAGGGGTGTCAAACTTAAGACCCACAAGGTGCTTAAATCTGGCCCGCAGGGCTGGCCTGGAAATAGCAAAGTACCGGCCTGCGATGCCTCTGGCATCCAAAACCCATTTTTAGCAATAGCAGTTAGACTTATATACCGCTTCATAGGGCTTTCAGCCCTCTCTAAGTGGTTTACAGAGTCAGCATATAGCCCCCAACAACAATCCAGGTCCTCATTTTACCCACCTCGGAAGGATGGAAGGCTGAGTCAACCCTGAGCTGGTGAGATTTGAACAGCCGAACTGCAGAACTGCAGTCAGCTGAAGTAGCATGCGGTGCTGCATTTAACCACTGCGCCACCTCAGCTCTATATATTTTTGGCCTGGATGGCCTCCTGCAGCATTCTGCAGGCCAAAATGGGGCATGGGGGGGGGGCTACGTGCATCTCCCGCACCCTGTTTTCGGCCTGGGTGGCCTCCTGCAGCACCCTGCCCACCAAAACTGGGCATGTGGTTTTGGTGGGCAAAGTGCTGCAAGAGGCCATCCAGGCTTAAAACAGGGCACGGGGATGTCCATGTGCCCCCCTATGCCCCATTTTGGTCAGCAGGGTGATGCAGGAGGCATCGGTCCTGCCTTCCCCCTGGCCGGCCACAGAGAAATCCAGTTTGACACCCCTGCTCTTAAGATTATTCTGTTTTATTTAGACTTGAGCAAATGTGAAGAAAGGAAAGTAGTCTGCCAGAGTTAATGCAGTGAAATAATGTCAAGGAAAGCATCCCAGCAGCAGAAATATGGGCCTTGGCTCAGCTTTCTGTCTGAAAAATACCTGAGCCAAAAGCAGAGGGTCCGGCAAATGGATAGAAGGTTGCATGCATCTGCAATCTTATAATTCACCCAAAGCAAAGGTATTGGACCTGGGTACTTGAGAGACCGCCTGCTGCCAATTACCTCCCAAAGACCCATTAGATGGCACAGGGTCGGCCCCCTCCGGGTCCCGTCTACCAGCCAATGCCATCTGGCTACGACCCGGGGGAGGGCCTTCTCTGTTGCAGCTCCGGCCCTTTGGAACGAACTCCCCGCGGAGATTCGGACTCTCGCCTCTCTCCCGGCCTTCTGAAAAGCCGTTAAAACCTGGCTGTATCGGCAGGCCTGGGGTTGATGAGCTCCCTTCCCCTCTCCACAGGTATGGTTGTTGGTTATTCTTAAAATACTTGTCTTATTTCTGTATGTTCCCTTCCCCGTTTGAGTTGTTCGCCGCCCTGAGTCCCTGCAGGGAATAGGGCGGCATATAAATAAAATAAAACTTCAAACTTCAAACTTCAAACAAAGGGTTTCAAGAAGACTAAAACAAATATACATCTATTAAAAAAATACAAGGAGGTGTAGTGAGGTCTACTTCCCCCTAACCAGGGATGGGTTGCTGCCGGCATTACGGCTGGCTTGCTGCGCGCGCGCTTTGCGCATTTTGCAAGAAAAATCCAGTTGTTTATTAGGAGCGCCATGTTGACACAACCCGAGTGAAGCCAGCTCTGACCCCACTCAGTTCACGCCTTGCCTCTGACCCTGTTTGCCCCTCCCCCCAAGGTGTGTCACGAATCACATTCCCCAACAGAGCAATTTCACACGTCACAGAAGTCACTCCCTCTGGCCGTTGCCATGGAGGTGGCCTTGACTTCGGACAGCTAAGAATCTGAATATACTGAACGGTATATTTCTGTGGTTTGGAATTTGAGCCTCAGGGGTAAAATATTTTTTATCCCTCCCCTCCTCCCCCCAAAATACAGTTCCTTTGGAAGGACTCAGAAGCCAAAATCAGTTTGACGATATGAGATCCAGTTATATCAGAGAACTGGTCAAAGCAATTGGGCTGCGACAGAAAGGGGTTGTAGCCAGTTCTCAACGTTTCTACCAGCTCACAAAGCTTATGGACTCCATGCATGATGTAAGTTGTCTTTTATAATTATGTATACTATAATGATGTAATATAACTTTGTACTATCTTGAAAGCTGGGATATTACTCTGGTTTTGTGCCAGATCATCTGATACTCTAGAGCAGGGGTGTCAAACACAATTTCATTAAGGGCCACATCAAGACTGTGGTTGACCTTGGGGGGCTTGCTGGGTATGGCCGACTGGGTGGGTGTGGCTGATAGGGTGGGTGTGGCCAACTGGGTGGGTGTGGCCAACTTGACACCAATCCCCAAATTGCCAGCATGTTTCCTCTTCGCATTGGGTAGACCAAGCCAAAGCTACGTTGGCCAGATCTTTCCTCTTCGGTCTGGGTAGACCAGGATAGCTCCATGGGCCAGATCTTACCACGTCTGGCTCGTGGGCCTTGAGTTTGACACCCTTGCTCTAAAGAGAGGAGTTGCAAGTGAAATCTCTTCCCTCTATTTCATTTTTGTTTTGCTTTTATCAATTGGAGAAAAAAAAAGTAAAAAAAAGGGAAACAATGCTTGGAGTTACAAAGAAAATAAAAACAAGAGTGCAGAAAATACTAAAAAAAGAAACAAGCAAGGGATACATTCACAAAGGTGGACACATCTAAAAAAAAGTTCCACCTCAGCACAATAATAATAATATTTCATTATAATCAGCCACAGTTAAATTTCAGCATCCCTTTTCTCATCCTTATTCTCTTGGCCTGTCAATTGTAAATCTATTTTCAATCCTATTTCCCTTTTGTCAGATAAAATTTGTTCTACATCTGCCATTTATTTAAGAGCATCTTTTGAACATAGTCTATCCATAGAAGCAGACTTCATAACCAACATTGTTGGCATTGTGACTATTTTCTGAT
This sequence comes from Thamnophis elegans, assembly GCF_009769535.1. Taxonomy (NCBI): domain Eukaryota; kingdom Metazoa; phylum Chordata; class Lepidosauria; order Squamata; family Natricidae; genus Thamnophis; species Thamnophis elegans. The sequence goes on along the minus strand of NC_045546.1, from coordinate 14,541,466 downwards.
CCCATTCTTTGACATTTTCCTTCAGTATTTTTACTGTTGTTTTGCAACATTTTACAGGCATATAAATGTTTTCTTTACTGTAAACTTTAGTCCCCTCTGGTATCCAATTTTTGAAAGTCATGCAGTTGCTTATTTCTGTTACCTTTTGTAAAAATCAAAACCGGATCTATTTCCCACAGGAAAGTGTTTGTTCTTTATAGCTAATTCCGAAATCTCATTGTAAAAGTTTTGATGCTCCAATTTTAACCAGACCCTTTGCTCATTTATAAGATCAAAATCTTATTTTGGTTTTTGCTCTTTATTTCAGGTGCTTTAAATTCTTAAATTTACGATTAAAAAATTCTTTCTTTCAGGATTAGCTAATAAGCAACTTCCAAAAGTGATTAGAAAGTGAGATTTGGGAACTTAGTGTCCTTTAAAAGTCTCTATCACAGTTGCAAGCAAGATTGTTGCTTCTGTAATCTACTTTCTCGAACAAAGTAGAATATTTAGCGTTGGTTCTGGCCTCGTTCCATTTCTGGAGCGAGCATGCCCTTTGGCATGTACTGTATTTTTCGGGGTATAAGACACACCTTATTCCCTCAGAAAAGAGGGTGAAAATCTGGGTGCGTCTTATACACATAATAAAGTATTATTTGCCTCAAGAAACCCTGCCCCCTTCACCAAAATGGCTGTGCATAGCCTTTAGGAGGCTTCTAGAGTGCTCCTGGGGGCTGGGCATGGCACAGATGAGTGAAAACAGGGTCATTTTCTGCTTGTTTCTGCCCCACCAGCCCCCAGGAGCATGCCCCCAGGAGCATGACCTTTTTTGACAAAAAATGGAGCCATTTTTGTGAAAAATGGGCTGTTCTTTGCTCATTTTTGGCCCCATCAGCCCCCAGGAGCACTCTACAAGCCTCCTAAAGACTATGCATGCCCTTTTTTGATTAAGTAAAATGGACCTGTTTTTGCAAAACAAAACAAAAAACAGGCCGTTTTTGGGAGGTCTGCAGAGCGCAAAAACTTTTTTTTATTTGCCTCTTCAAAATCTTGGTCTGAGTTATACTCCGGTGCATCATATACTCCGGAAAATATGGTAAGTCACAGAGCATCATGGCCCTTGACTTCCCCTGATCTCCCCTTTGCCCAAAACAAGTGTTAGGATGAATAATATTGTATTCATATGTTGTTCTTGCTCCAAATGGAATTGTATACTATGATTTCAGTAAGTCCAAGTGGTGGCTTCTGCTTGCATTCTTATATAATTCAACTATAACTTTTGGGAGTTTTCTGGATTCATATCAGGGGTGGGTTGCTGGGGTTTCGCAAGGATTTGGGTGATCCTCTAGCTAGGATTCTGCCTGATTTGGCGAAGCTGCCCACCCCACCCTGTCTTTCCCCTCCCAGGAGTCTCCATGCAGTCTGTTCATCATGCAAGGTAAGTGCAGGGTCCTCATGGAGGCTCATGGGCCCGTGACCCGACTAAGCCGCACCCGATTAAACCGCATCGCTGTCATCATCAACAGGGCGACAACAGCCAGCGCAGAGAAAGAAGGGCGCTTTAAATAGCGCTTTGAAAGCAAGCTGATTCAACTTAAGGTAAGGGTTAGGTTTAGGGTTAGCTTTAGGGTTAGGTTAAGGGTTAGGGTTAGGTTTAGGGTTAGGTTAAGGGTTAGGTTTAGGGTTAGGTTTAGGATTAGGTTTAGGGGGGTTAGGTTTAGGTTTAGGGGTTAATTTTAGGTTTAGGGTTTACAGCATGCTTCTGTCTCCGCGCTGTTGTTGCCCTGTTGATGACGTCAGCTACGCAGTTTAGTCGGACGCGGTTTAGTCGAGCGCAGTTTTGTGGTGGAACCCATGGACCTACCGGACGTTATGGAAGTATGGAAATGGGCCATTTCTGGCCTCCGGAGGGCCTCCAGAGCCTGGGAAAGGTGAAAAACGTGCCTACCGCAAAGTTCGGAAGTCCCGTAACAGACCGTTTTCAGCTTCTGGAAGGCCTCCGGAGCCCAGGGGAAGCAGTTTTTGCCCTCCTAGAGGCTCAAAAAAGCCTCCGGAAGTTTAGGAGGGCAAAAAAAAATGCTCCCTCTGCCGAGGCAGCGAACCCGTTGCTGGAACTTTAGAAGCCCAACCCTGATTCATATGACACACTGTATCAGAAAATGACCATATGGGTTGAGTTCACACAAATCCCTAAGCCAGTATTCATCAATCTAGGCAACTGAATTCTCCAGCCACCTGGGAATTGAAGTCCACACAAAGCTACCAAGTTTAAGAAATGCTTCCCTAAACTATGCTGTGGTTGGTTGATTCAGTATTATAAGCTTCAGTTTTCATCAGTCTTTGGTTAGATATTGGATAACTGAGATTTAAAGCAGAATCGCAACAATAAATGACTCTAGGGTTTGTAGCAAGCCATTACAACTTCAGATTGATAAAATATATATTGAACAAATGATTTTATTATATAACTACCCAGTGGTCAGTTTGGACTGGTAGAGTCAGATCTGACACATTTTTATTAAGAAACTGCCACTCGCCAATCAATGATTAACAAAATGCGAAAGCGCCATGCAGTTCTTTCAGATCACACCAGCTCTCTTCACCCCACCCCACTAAGTCATCCTTTGCTAAAAAAAACAAAAAAAAACACCATGGTTTACAGATCACAAACATGGCATTAATTCTACAGCAAGCAATCCAGGGTGAAATGCTACCAGTTTGGACCGGTTCGCTGAACCAGTAGTAAAAAAAAAAAATGCTACTGGTTTCGGCAAACCAGTATTTCCGATGATCAGATGTGACACACAATTTATATTAGCTAGAAAACAGGATCTCCTGCTTTCTAGCTAATATAAATTGTCTGGCACAGCCAATTCCCCCCCTCCCGCTGTTCTACTTACCTTTGGAGGTGTGCTTGGTAGCAGGCTCCGCCCGCCCACCCGGAGTTCATCACCTCCATTTTTTAATGCTCTGCGCATACGCAGAGGTCGCCTGTGCACGCTCAATTTGAGAACCAGTAGTGAAGGTAAGATGATTTTACCCCTGAAGCCATCCCATTTTGGTCGGCATCATGTTTACCCAGTGTATGTGGCAAAACAATAATGTAGGTTAAAGGACCATTTGACTCAAGGGACCATTTGACCCGATGTGATGCAATTTCCATCTCTGCCCTGTGCCCTCCTCTCCCTCTTCTTTTAATATAGCTCGTGAAGCAACTTCACTTATACTGTCTCAACACATTTCTTCAGTCCCGGGCACTGAGTGTTGAATTCCCGGAGATGATGTCAGAAGTGATAGCTGCCCAGCTTCCGAAGATACTGGCCGGAATGGTGAAACCACTTCTCTTTCACAAAAAGTGACCTGCCTCTCAATCTATCTACAACCCCTACTACCCTCTATCTCTCCTCTCCTCCCCCCTCCCTCCCCCCCACTCTCTCCCTCTCTCTCTCTCTTTCAACATTTGTAGAGATAACATACAAAAATTGTGTATTTTAAAAAAAAATTGTTGGAGAATATTTTGGGTGGGTGAGATTTAGCAATGTTGGGAATAGCCCCAGCTCCTGTGTCATTTTGTATGCCTACATTTTATGGATTAGACCTGGATTAAGTCATACTTAGAAGAGACACATCAAATCACAGAGATGTCAAACGTGGATCAGTAATTGACACTGATCTCATGGGCCTCTTTGGTGTCTGGCCAAATCTAAAGCCAGTGTACTCTGTTTGCAAAATTTTACTTGCTGAGCCTATTTCACACATCATGAACTTTTTAAAATTCCTTTGCAAGTATTTTTGGCCCAAGGAATGACCAATACTTATCATGAGAAGTGTTTTATAATAGGCCTGATTAAATTTATGCTGATAGCCATTTGAGATGTTGTTTTTTAAAGAACAGGAAGTTACCTTGTACATTTTCCCTTCATATTATTCATTTTTAAATTGCTATAATGGAGTAAAACTTCGGCTTTTATTACGTTTCTGTCTCTCTCTGTGTGGCTACATGTGTATATGTATATAAATATGCCAGAACATGGTACAATTAAAATAGAAATAATCTTCTAAGCTCGGAATATATTCCCTTTACTTTTCGATTTGTCTTACTTTTCAACACCCAAGAAAGGGACATTTGCAAAATGGAATTCTCATTTCTATTGCATTTGTAATGTGCATAGATTGCCTGGAATCAATGATCACACCATAGGTTGGCATAGGCAAAGTGAATTTCTGACTTTGTTCTTCATTTTAGCTCTCCAAAACAAAGATCACAATATAGGAATTATCCTGCCTTAAAAGCATTTTCTCTGAAAGTGCATTGATTTTGGTGGAGCAAATTGACTAACTTTACACATTGCACTAAGCCAGAGGTAGTATTCAGCAGGTTCTGACCAGTTCTGGAGAACTGGTAGCGGAAATTTTGAATAGTTTGAAGAGCTGGTAAATACCACCTCTGACTGGCCCCACCCCCATCTATTCTCTGCCTCCCCGAGTCCCAGCTGATTGGGAGGGAATGGAGATTTTACAGTATTCTTCCCCTTGAGTGGGAGGGAATGGAGATTTTACAGTAGCCTTCCCCTGCCACGCTCGCCACGCCATGCCCACCAAGTCATGCCCACAGAACCGGTAGTGAGTTGTTCAGTTTTATTTTAACCATTTAGTACATTGTTCAAATTAGCCATAGTTCCTAGCTTAACATGTTTTGTGAAGCCAGCCAGTAGTGGCTAATCCATAGATAACGTAACATATGGATTCAGTGATTGAGCCTCCTTTTTGAATAAAGTAGAATAATAGAGTTGGAGGTCTTCTAGTTCAACCCCCTGCTTAGGCAGGAAACTCTACACCACTTCAGACAAATGGTTATCCAATATCTTCTTAAAACCTTCCAGTATTGGAGCATTTACGATTCTGGAGGCACATTGTTCCATTGATTAATTGTTCTAATTAATCCTCCTTATTGATTTGTTTTATACTCTGCCTTTCTTCAAGGAGCTGAAGATGGCTTACACAGGAATCTCCAATACAACTCCCTGTAAGGGCATAGGCTGAGACAGTCACAGTGAATCGTCATGATTCAGCTGGATCTGAATTTATGTCTCTTCACTTAATTCAACACTTTAACAAGCATTGGGTCACCAACCAATGATGGCAATTTCAATCACATGATCTCAATGGCCATCTTGACTTCGTTGATACCCTCATGAACGTTATGCATGTTTAAGATGGCAGCCTTTAATTTCCAGGATGAAGTGAAAAGTGAGCATTGGCTCAATAATCACGAGACATCAGCAAAATATGTGTCTTTATCGCAGAGGGGTGTGCTTTTCCTTCACCATTCCCTCTTGTTAAGGCACAAAGGCCAACTCACACTAATCTTTTTTTTTAAGTGTAAAGTCTCTTTACAATGCGATATTGACAGAGATATTTTTTTTATTTTTGCATTACACATGGATTTTCTCTTTCCTTCAAGCAATGTCAATGTATTACATTTATATCCCTTTGCTACTAGGAGCTGAAGGCAAGATGCTCAGGTATCATCTGTACAATAGAGCGTAATCTGTCATAATTTCCATAAACCCCCAAATAGCATGGTTGACCATGCTGCCTATGGAGGAGAAGAAATAATCTTTGGTTCTTCTGGACCACATCAGGTTGAGAAAGGTGGCAATTGAGTACAAGGGGCTTAACACATTTTAATTGGCAGGAGTATTTCACAAGATGGGTGCCTTTACCACAAAGGCCCTGCTGCAGAGAGCGGATGGCAGTGCTTCCCAATATTGAAATAAAGCAATTTTAATGTAGGTAATAATTCTGGATTTGATTGGCTGTTCCTGCCACCATCTGTTGTGGTGTTAGGGTTTTTTCCCCTTGTTTTCTACGCCTGAAAGAGCTTTACAAGCAGGGGTGAGTTTCAGCTGGTTTGGACTGGTTCGATTGAACTGTAGCTCCGACGATCAGTTGAGAGTCAACTGGTTCGCTCTGATGATCAGGTTGGCCCGCCCACCCACCCTTGCATTTTATTTACCTATATCCTCTCAGCTGAGCGGATTGCTGCGCCTCTGCTATGTTACTCCCCAAGAAGTAACATGTAAGGTAAGTTTTGGTAAAACTGCGTGAGTGAAGCTAGCGTGCATGCGTGTGAAACACATAATCACTGAACTGGTTGTTAAACCAGCAGGATCACACCACTACTTACAAGATAGATGAAAGAGAAGTAACGAATAATTCTAGGCAATCTGTTGAAGCCTAGCACGATTCAGGATGTCACATCTACATCATCTCACCCAGTGAACTAATGATTTTGTTATCGAGTGGTGCTTTCCTCTCTGGCAAAGAGCTGGTTTCTTGCTCTTGCTCAAGGGAGACTTTGCAGCTAACCTCGGGACCAAAAGCATCCCAGTTTTGCTCACAATGTCAGGCCTGCAGTTATATTCCTTTTAGGATCTTTGGCCTGCCACACTTTCTCTTTCTTTCTTTACTATGCTGTTTCATTAGTGGGTTAAATGGGAGGGGGAATAGTAAGGAGTAGAATTGTAGAATGTGTTGTTGTCATAACAGAACATTTCTTTCTAGAAGCCCAAGGTCATCTTTTGTCTCTGCACCGCTGCACCTGACTGGAACTAGATGAGTGGAAATGCCAGCGTGGCAGAGGAAGATTGGACCATGTGATGGACTTGTGGGTGTGGGGGCAAGGTTTTGAACTACTTTCAACTGGGTGGAAACCCAGGAGGCTTTCAGATTCGGGATTCCACAGATGTGTCAACATGACTGTCTTATTAATTGGAACTTTGATGAAAGTTATGTCTTGAACTCTGATTTAATTCTGGATGATATTTGGAACGCTGATACACAACTCTGTGGAAATAACTGTCCAAATAAGCCTGATCTGTCAGCCTTATTATATATGTATTGAGCTTTTGGGTTTCATGTCAAGATGACCTTGTAGCAAGTACAGTGTTTGCTTCTAATTTAATTCCCCTTTTCCTCTCCTACTCAGGAGGGGGGAGAGAGGGACATTCTTTTAAGAGAATTTAAAGTTGAGCCTTTACTTTAACTGCAGCCTTTAAACATATTATTATTATTATTGTTGTTGTTGTACAATTGTATCACAGCGGCCAGTTGTTTCGCCGGATTTGGCATTGGTTACTAGTCGGGCCCCACCCAGGGGCCTAGGACGTCGTAACGTATTTTCGTAATATGCGTGCAGATCCAAGCAGTGCGGCTTTTTGCATTTGACTGATGGTGATTTTGTCAATTTTTAACTGTTTTAAATGTAATTCCAGTGCTTTTGGAATAGCACCCAGTGTGCCAATTACCACTGGAATTACCACTGCTGGTTTGTGCCATAGTCGTTGAATTTCGATTTTTAAGTCCTGGTATCTTGTGATTTTTTCATGTTCCTTCTCGGCGACCCTGCTATCACCTGGTATTGCGATGTCTATGATTGTGACCTTATTTTTCTCAACCAGTGTGATGTCTGGTGTATTATGCGCCAGTATTTTGTCGGTTTGTATACGGAAATCCCACAAGATCTTGACCATCTGATTTTCGGTGACTTTTTCAGGCTGATGTTCCCACCAGTTTGTTGCTGTTTTAATATTATAATTTTTGCACAAATTCCAATGGATCATTTGTGCTACTGAATTGTGCCGCAATTTATAATCAGTCTGCGCGATTTTTTTACAGCAGCTGAGTATGTGATCAACAGTTTCATCAGCTTCTTTGCAAAGTCTGCATTTGGCATCATCAGAGGATTTTTCGATTTTGGCCTTAATGGCATTTGTGCGGATAGCTTGTTCTTGCGCAGCCAGGAGTAGTGACTCTGTTTCTTTCTTTAATGTACCTGTTGTTAACCATAACCAAGTTTGTTCACTGTCCACTTTATCTTTTATTTTTTCCAGAAATTGACCATGCAGTGCTTTGTTCTGCCAACTCTCCATTCTTGATTTTATCACATCTTTTCTGTATTCTTGTTTTGTCTGTTGGGCCTTCAGTAGATTTTTGTTCTTTACTTCGATTAATAGATGTTCTTGACTTTCTTTTAAATAATCAGCCAGTACATGTTTTTCTTCTTCAACTGTTTGCTTCACTTGTAATAATCCTCTGCCACCTGATTTTCGGGGCAGATATAGTCTATCAGTATCACCACGTGGATGTAAACTGTAGTGCATTGTCATTAGTTTCCTGGTTTTTCGGTCCAAAAGGTCCAAATCAGCTTGTGTCCAGTCTTATTAATTGGAACTTTGATGAAAGTTATGTCTTGAACTCTGATTTAATTCTGGATGATATTTGGAACGCTGATACACAACTCTGTGGAAATAACTGTCCAAATAAGCCTGATCTGTCAGCCTTATTATATATGTATTGAGCTTTTGGGTTTCATGTCAAGATGACCTTGTAGCAAGTACAGTGTTTGCTTCTAATTTAATTCCCCTTTTCCTCTCCTACTCAGGAGGGGGGAGAGAGGGACATTCTTTTAAGAGAATTTAAAGTTGAGCCTTTACTTTAACTGCAGCCTTTAAACATATTATTATTATTATTATTATTATTATTATTATTATTATTATTATTATTCGCAACAACAGAATTGTATCACAGCGGCCAGTTGTTTCGCTGGATTTGGCATTGATTACTAGTCAGGCCCCACCCAGGGGCCTAGGACATCGTAACGTATTTTTGTAATACGCGTGCAGATCCAAGCAGTGCGGCTTTTTGCATTTGACTAATGGTGATTTTGTCAATTTTTAACTGTTTTAAATGTAATTCCAGTGCTTTTGGAATAGCACCCAGTGTGCCAATTACCACTGGAATTACCACTGCTGGTTTGTGCCATAATCGTTGAATTTCAATTTTTAAGTCCTGGTATTTCACGATTTTTTTCATATTCCTTCTCGTCGACCCTGCTATCACCTGGTATTGCGATGTCTATGATTGTAACCTTATTTTTCTCAACCAGTGTGGTGTCTGGTGTATTATGAGTCAGTATTTTGTCCGTTTGTATGTGAAAATCCCACAAGATCTTGACCATCTGATCTTGATATTATTATTATTATTATTATTATTATTATTATTATTATTATTACTATATTTTTCTCCTGCCTTTTCAAATATTAATTTGGATGGTGGGAGGCCTTGCCTGCTTAATAGTTTTTCTACACAATAACCCTATGAAATGCATTGGACTAAGAGAAAGTGACTAGTGTCCAAAGTCACCCAACCAGATTTCATACCTGAGAAGACTAGAATTCACACTGACCTGGTTCTAGGTTAGTACCTTTACCACTGCAACAAGCTAGCTCTGCTTACTTGAAGTGCTTCTTTGGGGTATATTGTGCTTTGAGTAGTAATAGCAATAGCCCTTGGACTTATATACTACTTCACTGCACTTTACAGCCCTCTCTAAACGGTTACAGAATCAGCATACTGCCCCCAACAGTTTGGGTCCTCATTTTACCAACCTTGGAAGGGTGGAAGTCAACCTTGAGCCTGGTGAGATTTGAAAAGCCAAGTTGCAGGCAGATGGCAGTCAGCAGAAGTAGCCTGAAATACTGCACTCTAACCACTTGAAATAGCTTGAAACAAGCACTGGGTTCTTAACCACTGAGTTATTTTAAAAAAAGCATTTCAGAGGACTGAAATTCCTCAAAATTGAAACCAGAATTCTATAGGATTGTTCAAAAGGAAATATGGGAAGCCCTGCAATTGAGTAGAATTGAATGAAGACAGGAATTGAAACACATTCTTATAAATTCAACATTGAAATTTCATTCATTTGTTAAAAAGAGATGAAAAAGAGACTATAGATTCTTTTAAGAAGAGGTAATGTAAATTACTGCGAGTCCCTTGGACTGTAAGGCGATCAAACTGGTCAGTCCTAGAGGAGATCAACCCTGACTGCTCTTTAGAAGGCCAGATTCTAAAGATGAAACTCAAATACTTTAGCCACCTAATGAGAAGGAAGGACTCACTGGAGAAGAGCCTAATGCTGGGAAAGACTGAGTGTAAAAGAAGAAGGGGACGACAGAGAATGAGGTGGATGAAGTCACCGAAGCAGTAGGTGTGAGCTTAAATGGACTCCAGGGAGTGATAGAGGACAGGAAGGCCTGGAGGAAGGTTGTCCATGGGGTTGCAATGGGTCAACATGACTTTGCAACTAACAACAACAGCAATGTAAATTCCAACCATCACAATAATTCTTTTAACAGGCTGTCATTTTTTAAAAATATCTCTTGCTTGATTTTATAGTTGACCCTAATTCTCTTGCAAGGGCTTTCAACTGCACGAGAAAATTGGACTCTGCAGTTGCCAGCTAATGTATACTTTATCCTGGTATCAGACCATGCCAAAGATGGGTTGCTCCTGGTTTGGCCAAGTTCGCCCAAACCAATAGTGGAATTCAGGCCTGGGTCGCAGAAATGGGTGCGACCCAGGCCTGCCACGCCCTCAAACTGGTTCCCTCGCTGGGCTGCCACCATTTTGGATTTTAGTGACTACATGTGCACAGTTCACTGTAAATTGTTTGGCGCATGCATGAAGAACAATTTATATTGAACTGTGCATATGCGCACGAGTGCTTGACGCACATGGGTTGCGAACCAGTAGTAAAACTGACAGCAACCAACCCCTGGACCATGCCATGCTGGCTAGCATTGCACTTTAGCACTGCAACAGAGGTGCAGAATATGGAATTTAACCTGCTGTCTGAGAGCTTTCAAAATACAGAATTTCCTAGGCAAATATGCCAGCCAGGGGCATATTTTAGTTAACGACAAACCTTACAAAGAAGAGAAATAATGCAAGAAATAATTCAGTATTTTTACATTTTTTTCCGCTTTGTTGTTGTTGCCCATCGCCTAGTATTTTCTCTGCATGTTGCCAATGAGCCATGACTGTGGAATTGACCACGCATGAAGAGTTAAGCTTAAAAAATATTCTCTAGTTTGGAAAGAGTTCATAAGATAAGAAGTTATATTACCCTGCAATCTGCGAAGTGTTACAGAGGCTGTTTCCAAAATTTATAGTAGGCTAAACGATATTTATGATGAACAAATATGACCTCATACAGTAACATTCCAGCAGTGGTTTAAGTTGGTTTAATTGGATTGCATAATAATCACCATTTCATCCCTTGACGTTCTTGGCATTCTGTAAGTTCTACAATGCAATGATCTTTGGCTGATTGCATTATGTTTACTGTTACATAGTCAGGCTTCTATGAATTCCCAAGCAATAATTCTTAAATTGCTTGAGCCCAACCATTGCAATTAGCAAGTTAGACTTATATACCGCTTCATAGGGCTTTCAGCCCTCTCTAAGCGGTTTACAGAGTCAGCATATTGCCCCCAACAACAATCCGGGTCCTCATTTTACCTACCTCGGAAGGATGGAAGGCTGAGTCAACCCTGAGCCTGGTGGGATTTGAACAGCCGAACTGCTGAACTGCAGTCAGCTGAAGTAGCCTGCAGTGCTGCATTTAACCACTGCGCCACCTTGGCTCTTGGTAAAATTGCAACCATTGGTGAAAATAATCTACATGATGGAGATTTTTGTGAAAGCCAGACATAGGGATGTACAGTTTCAGAGTGTTGGCCATGTCTTTTTCTTTCTCCAATTTCTTTCTATCCATCTTCTTTCTATGCTAATTTTATCCCAATGATCCCCCAAGATTGGACTCAAAAACTGATTGATTCCAGATGGCTGAGAACATAGAGACCATCATACTTCAATGGCCTTCTCATTCCTATTCTAATCTGGGACTCTTCTGTCATGTTGCAAAGAGTCATGGGGCTTATCTGTGGATCTGGGAGGGAAATGTGCCTCACAAATGCACTCACAATATGGATTTCTGGCCATGCATCACAACAGTGGCAAGGTGACAAGGCAGATTATAACAGAGTTGGAACGGACCTTGTAGGTCATCTAGTCCAGTGGTCTCCAACCTTGGCAACTTTTGTTTGATGCTGTGGGCAGGTAGATTAAGAAAAAAAAATCTAACCATCCTTTATATCAGCAAGGCAGTAAGTGGAAATTGAATGGATGCAGTTGAATTAAAAATAGTACAAGTTTATACCCATCCTGTGATTTATAGAATTAATAAAGGTAGTCCTCAACTTATAATAGTTCATTTAGAGACTGTTCAAAATTACAAGTTATATAAAGGTACACACACACAAACACACACACACGCCACACACATTTTATTTCTCTGTATATATTGCTTTTATCCTTGTGTGTGAAACTTCCAGAGTTTAAGATGGCTGGCTGTATAATTATATGAATGAATGTTCAGAGGTTCATAAATGCAAGCAGATACCGTATATACTCGAGTATAGGCCGACCCGAATATAAGCCGAGGCACCTAATTTTACCACAAAAAAACTGGAAAAGTTATTGACTCGAGTATAAGCCTAGGGTGGGAAATGCAGCAGCTACCGGTAAATTTCAAAAATAAAAATAGATACCAATAATGTTTTTGAATATTTATTTCAAAGAAAAACAGTAAACTAGCGGTGTATTCAATGAAATACTTCACTCACCTCATGATGCTGATGTCCCGCTGTGATGATGATGTCCCGTGCAGCCGCGGGAGCGATGTCCCGCCTCCTATGACACATGGCACAGTGATTCCTATCATTGGATCACTGTACCAGAGGAGGTGGGACATCGCTATGTGGCTGCTTGCCATAACAAGGAGGAGGTGGGACATCGTTGCAGAGCGGCAGGAGGGGGAGGAAGGGGAATCGTAAGACAGCCCTGCATTACATTAGAACGTGAGGAGGGGGGATGGTGCGGTGCGCGCTGCGCGGCAAACTGACACAGAGGGAGGGGAAACTCACAGGGGCACTGGGCCATTCACGAGTGTCACCCAGCGGCATGGCCCCGCCCCCTTTTCTCCTCCATTTCGGGCAAATTTTTCACTGACTCGAGTATAAGCCGAGGCGGCTTTTTTCAGCCCAAAAAGTGGGCTGAAAAACTAGGCTTATACTCGAGTATATACAGTAATAGACAACTGAACAGGGACATGGTGGCTCGGTGGCTAAGATGCTGAGCTTGTAGATCAGAAAGTCGGCAATTCGAATCCCTAGCGCTGCGTAACAGAATGAGTTCCCGTTACATGTCCCAGCTTCTGCCAACTTAGCAGTTCGAAAGCATGTAAAAATGCAAGTAGAAAAAATAGGGACCACTTTTGGTGGGAAGCTAACAGTGGACTTTAGTCATGCCAGCCACATAACCACCAAGATGTCTTTGGGCAGTGCTGGCTCTTCGGCTTGAAACGGAGATGAGCACCACCCCCTAGAGTTGGGAACGACTAGCACATATGTGCGAGGGGAACCTTTACCTTTCTAGAGAACTGAGTATGTTTATCCTTCGGAAGCGCTCTAGGAGAAGATATGATGGCATGCGTCAAATATCTGGAGAAGCACTGCACAGAAAAAGGCCTTTGACCTTTTTGTTTTGTCTTTTTAAATTATCATAAAGACCAAACAATGACTTAGCTACTGAAAGGCAGATTCTAGCTGAATGAATAGGAAAGTGCATCCTGATTATAAAGTCAGTTCAACACTTGAATTGCCACAAAAAGAGGTAGACTCCCATTCCTAGGTCTTTTCCACATTTGTCATGGATGCTTTGAATTTGGGCATTCATCAGAAGATGAGCTAAGATTTCCTCATGGGTTTTACAAACCTTGTAAGGCAGTTTACTGGGAATGATTATGCCTCCAAAGATCTTCCTGAAGAAGCTAAACCTGAATTTCCTGAACTAACTACTGTAAATCTGAAAAAAACAACCCAATCTATGGCGTGTGGGGATTCTCAAAACTTGTAGTATGATAACCTCCCCCACCCCTCAAATGATACTCTAAATGAAATTGTACAGGAAATACACATTTATTTTTAATTATGAAATGTTAATCTAGCTATGGAATAAAGCAGTGATGGCTAACCTTTTACATCACCGCATGCCGACCTGCATGCCAGAAATGGCATGCAAAACCATCCTACCTGGACTGGGTAGCCTTCCCGCATGTGGGAGCACTGAAACCTGGAAGAGCCGTGTTCTGGTGCTCCGGCACCCAAACTTCCAGTTTCTGGCATGGGTGCATGACCGACAAACACCTGGGCATCACGCAGGTGCACTCCAGAAACCCCAAAGTTCGGGTGCCAGCACACACATGCACACCATAATGCTGCTGTTCCAGATTTCAGTGCTCCCATGTGCGCAAAGGCCAGTTGACTGGTGCACTTGTGTGCACAGGAATGCGGAAGAGGAGCCAGCAAGCTGCGCCTCTTGCATGTGATGGCTCTGTGTGCTGCTTCTGGCACACCTGCCATAGGTTTCCACCACGGGAATAAAGTTGCCGTGGTAGAAAGGGGAGGGGGAGTACATTCTACGCATACTGTTGGCTGAAGTTGGGTCTCAGATTACTGTAGCCAGTTTGGGAGGGGCGCATCTTACAGGGGAATGTGATCTATGACACAGACTGCGGGGAGGGAAGGAACAGGGGTAAAGTTCAGAAGAAAATCAAAACAAAGCACAGGCTTGACTGCGAACAGATATTGCCTAATGCAGTGCTTAATAAATCACTGGTTTTGTATTAAAAAACTTGACTCGGTAATTATGAATTAATTAGGGCATCATTAGGAAATTTGACAGACAGTCAATATGGACCCTTAACAATTCTGCACCATGCTGTCTCACTGTATATAGGCATCCATCCACCCTCCCCTTTTCCACCCACCCACCCACCGACACCACTGTAAAAAAAAACTAGGTTCTTTTAGCAACTTTTGTGGGAAAGAGTACAATGCAGTATCAGCTTTGTATTATACCATGTTAGTTCCTCATTATATTCTCTTATCAGGAAGCCTCTTTCAAAAGCCTCGTCCTTTAATGGAAGTTTTTATATCAAAAAGAAGAATTCACTTGGAAATTACTCCATCTTCTCATTATAGCTTGGCTTCCACTTACAAGGTAGCACAAACGCCTGGGGAAATACAGAAATGTGGTTTTCCAGCCACTGTTCACCATTAAGTATGTCCTATATAACAAAAGATGAAACTCTGAGGATTACTGTATCTTTCCAATCCCCATCTATGGGGTGTACAGATTCTCAAAATGTGCATTATGATAACCCTCCTAAAATGATACTGTAAATGAATTTATACACAAAATACACATACTGCTTTTAATAATCAAATGTTAGGCTAGCTATGGAATAAAAACAATGTTTACAGAATTTAACAATTCTGTAAAATAAAATGGCTTGATTGGAAATGATTCAGTTTTGGAAGCCACTCTCATTTAAAATCATTTCATTTGAAATAATCAAGACAGTTGCTTCCCTCAACTTTAAAACCATTACCTTAATAAGAAGCTGGCTTGCTTACATCTGTATTAATGCTTACAATCTAGGTTTCACTTTGAAAACGAGGTATCTTGTTCACTAAAGTTAGGGAGGAAAATGCTACTGAATTTGCAAATGGTGGCCAGAAACCTCGAGAATCACCCCAAAGGTGCTTTTTCAAGAGACAACTGGACTTTCTGCTTTTTCTTTGAAGATGTGTCATTTCTCATCCAAGAAGCTTCTTCAGCTCTGAGCTGAAGAAGCTTCTTGGATGAGAAACAAAACGTCTTCAAGGAAAAACCAGAAAGTCCAGTAACCTCTTGAAAGATCACCTTTGGGGACAACCATGACCTGGATGACTGAGAATCTCCATAGAGTTGGGAATCAGCATTTCTTGC
This sequence comes from Thamnophis elegans, assembly GCF_009769535.1. Taxonomy (NCBI): domain Eukaryota; kingdom Metazoa; phylum Chordata; class Lepidosauria; order Squamata; family Natricidae; genus Thamnophis; species Thamnophis elegans. Next base: position 14,525,749 of record NC_045546.1, on the reverse strand, counting down.
AAAGGTGAGCATTATAATCCTTCTAAAGTTAAAAAAAAAAGATCATCAGTGGGGCTTTGTTGTGAAGTGTAGATCAACAACTTATATTGACATTTCATAATATGATTTTCCATAGCATATTAATTTACTGTAATTTAGAAGTTGGGGCTTGTCCTCCCAGCTATCCACATTGTTACTGAGCTAACTTGCCTCTCCGTGAAAGAGGTGAACTTAAAGCTGTAGGCCACACAGTCATTGGATGCAACATGAGTGGCAAATACAGTTTCTAAATAAATAGATAAATAAACAAATAAGGCAAGGTTTTCAATTCAGATGCAGTTGAATATTATGAGCAGCTTCCCTTGATAATAGCTACCAAAATGATCTACAACAGGGCCCATCTGAAACAGAAGCATCTAAAAAACAATTGAGTGGCTTTGAGGTGGCGTGTCAACCCTGATGCCCTGCCAGAATCGCAAGCTGGATGTTTTATCGGTTATAAACTTTCTGGTATTCCAAATTCATTGGGGATTTGCCAGTATATGTTCTTGCTGGTGCAATTTGCATATGACACAAAAACAAAGGGCCCTGTAAAAATTGCAATAGGAAGGGGGAGAAAAAGGCAATCTATCTTTTTGAAGCAAATACCCTTTTATGTAGTGTTGAAATATTTGTTGCCATTTTTGAACCAATATTAATGCTTTTTGGTTCTCTTTGCTTCATAATGTTCAACTGTTCTTGGAGTTCAGCTCTATGGACTTGCCACATTAATCTTTCTGTCCCCTCAAATTAATTTGGATATTTGCAATCTAGACATACTTCTAGACTGCCTCTACTTTGGAGTAGCACCCCTCATCCATTCCATTTACCTTAATCATGTGTATTTTTTTATTTGTCAAAAGAAAATCTTTCTCCTTCATCTCCCCTGCCTAAACTAATTTATCGTTCACATCCACAAGAGAAGATAGATGCCTTTTATTGTGCAAGATGTATGCTTGGATTATACTCGCTATGATGTCCATTCCTCTTTCTCATGAAAAAGGAATTCATTCCCTTTAGAGGTTTTCCACCCTATGTAATTACTGAGTAACAGCTGACCAAATGCAGCAGTGTAAAATACTCTATAATTGGAATTTTCAATAGCTCAAAATATGGCCTTATGAGCCAGTCCTTATTACGGTATATCAAAACTCTTTCAACATATCTTCCATTTTGGCTCTGCTCCCTACTTGACATAGTTGAGCTGCTGATAATCTCTAAGGGGGAAAAATAATATCTAAACTTTGTACTTATTTGGAATTTTCTTCTTGAAAAACATTCCAATGCAAGATCTTCAGACTAGGAGGGGTTTTTTCTTTGAGAAAAGAAAAGGAGGCCATAAGAAGAGCCAGATGAGGAATGAGAAAATATGATTTGCAATGACAGAAAGATGGGGAAGATAACCAACTTCTTAGCGGACAGTATCTTGGCAAATCTGAACAGAGGGAAGCAACCAGAAGGATAAATTTTATGAAAGAATGTGAAGTCCTACATGTGGGTAGAAAGAAAAAAGACAAGGATATAGGATGGTGGGGACAATACTAGACAGTAGTATCTGCAAAAAAGAGCTGAGTATCTTGACGAACTAAAGCTGAACATGAGCCAACTGTATGATGCAGCTGCTGGAAATGCAAATACAATCTTAGGCAGCACTGAGCAAAAAATAGTATCAAGATCAGGGGTGAAATCCAGCAGGTTCTGACAGGTTCTGGAGAGCCGTTAGTGGAAATTTTTAGTAGTTCAGAGAACCGGCAAATGCCACCTCTGGCTGGTCCCCGAGTGGGGTGGGAATAGAGATTTTGCAGTATCCTTCCCCTACCACGCCCACCAAGCCATACCTAACAACTCACACCACGGCCACCAAGCCATGCCCCCCCCCCCAATTTTTTTTAGTAAAAAAAATTGAATTTCACCACTGATCAAGATCAAGGAAAAATATTTTTATTTCTCTGTTCTGCACATACACATATTACAACAAATTCTAGGCCCTGCATTTTAGGAAGGACACTGAAAAGCTGCAACAGGAGCACATCTAAGATGGAACAGGCTGGAAATGTAGGAGTAAAGTTAGAAATATTGCTTATGAACATTTACGTTCTCCTGGTCAATCCTTACATTGAATCTTTAGGTGAATAAAAGCTGACACAGCCTCTAAATGCAACAAAATTAAATGTGCACCGTTCTACAAGCGTGAATGAATACTTACTACCGTGTTTCCCCAAAAATAAGACAGGGTCATATTTTCTTTTGACCCCCGAAATAAGTACTTGGCCTTATTTTTGGGGAGGTCTTATTATTTTTGAGGTGCAGGAGGCGGTGAGCGTGGTCACCTCATGGCTGCTGCTTTGTTGCAATATTTTCAGAAAGGATTTTATTTTCAGGGGAGGGCTTATTCTAGTGCATGCACTCAAAAGCCCGATTGGACATTATCCAGGGAGGTCTTATTTTCAGGGAAACAGGGTATGTATGCATAGCTGTTTGGTTCAAAATAATAAAATAGCAAATATGGCAAGTTCAGAAGTTGAGCTACATTTCCAGTTGATTCTCTGCTCTCCCCCCCTTCTTTGTTATTGCATCATTCCTAATAAAATGCCAAAATGTTGGGCCTACTATTAAAAAATTCACAAGATAACAAAGGCTCTAATGTTCCTAACAATTTCAGGTTATAGTTGTTCTGCGATGAGCAGCTCTAAATGGCAAGAGGAGCCTTTGAAAACGTGTAAAGGTTTCCAGCTAGCAGTTTCAATGGGGAGAAACATTTTAAAAAAAGGAAGCGGCATGCAACTGTTGAAGTCAAGGCAAGACCTGAAGACCTAGAAAAATCTTGGCTTGAACTGCTGCAAACTGCAAAACAGTTCACAGCAAACAGCTCACTGAAAAATTCACCTGATCCAGAATGCAATGTTGCTTACACAGCTCCACATGGCAGATTGTCACAGAAACCCTTTTCTCCCAACTTCAGCACTAAATTCCTTGTTTAAACTATACAAAAGACAACCCTGATAAGTCTATTATGTTTTGAAACACAGTGCTTTGAACTGATGAAACAACCATGCAAGATAAATTTGGAGCAAAAAAAAAAAGAAAAAAGCATGAAGCATCAGGAGAACATTTGCCAAAGGTTAAGGAAGGGATGGGTAGGCTTGTATATCAACCAGTAACTCAGGAAACACTGTGCAAATACAAGAAAGAATGAATTCAACTGATATCACCACATCCAAGAAGCTGGTATCGGTGAAGAAAATGAAACTGAAGAGAGGTTGGCTATTTTAGCAAACAATAGAACAAAGCATGCTTCCAAATCAACCATGGAAAACTTATAAAGGAATACATTTTTGAAAAGAACTTTACAGTTCCCAGATTTTAGAATAACTGAAGATCTGTGAGGAATTCTCAAACACGGATTAAATTCAAGGAGACATAAGAATAGTTGTTAGCTAGAATTGTGCAAGGAGAAATAAAAATCAAGAACAGAAAAAGCTGTTAGCTGGGGATAAAAAATATTTAGAAGTTTCATCATTCTTTCAAGGAAGGTGTAACAAAGCATTGACTCAAAATCTGTCCTAACTTGTATTCACCACATTCACTGTGTATATTATGAATAAGTAAACAATTGCACAAAAAGGGTAAATATGTATTCAAATAAAAAAGACACCTGTAATTTTACACTGTTGCAAAAGACTGAGTTGGTCTTTATTCACTTAAGAGTTTCATGGGAATATACAGCCTGACCAATTAAATTGCTGCTTGTAACTGTCTGCTGACAGGGTGGCTCAGTGGTTAAGATGCTGAGCTTGTCGATTAGAAAGGTCGGCAGTTTGGCAGTTAAAATCCCTAGCACTGCATAACTGAGTGAGCTCCTGTTACTTGTCCCAGCTTCTGCCAACTTAGCTGTTCGAAAGCATGTAAAAATGCAAGTAGAAAAATAGGAACCACCTTTGGTGGGAAGGTAACAGCATTCCGTGCACCTTTGGCATTTAGTCATGCTGGCCACATTACCACGGACATGTCTTCAGACAGGGCTGGCTCTTTGGCTTTGAAACAGAGATGAGTACCGCCCCCTAAAATAGGGAATGACTAGCACATATACATAACTGTCTGTTTAGCCCAGAAAAGAGAAGACTGAAGACAGATGAGGCATCTTCAGAGATCAAAAAGGCTGTCATGCAGAAGAGGTAGCAGAATTATTCAAAGTTGTTCCAGAAGAAAGGACGAGAAAGAACTTGCTTAAAGAAGAATACTTCCTCTCGTCATCAGAAAAAAAACATTCCCAATTGTAAGAACTATTTTGCAAGGAAAAGACACTTCTTTGGGAAATAGAATCTACTTCATTGGAGATGCTTATATGGTCATCTGTGAGTTATGATGTCATGCACCCTGGCTGGCTGTGGAATTCTGGGAACTGAAGTTTGTCTATCTTAATAGAATAGAATAGAATAGAATTCTTTATCAGCCAAGTGTGATTGGACACACAAGAAATTTGTCTTGGTGCATATGCTCTCAGTGTACATAAAAGAAAAGATACATTCATCAAGAATCATAAAGTGCAACACTTAATGATAGTCATGGGGTACAAATAAGCAATCAAATCATATTAGGAAACAATCAATATAAATCATAAGGATACAAGCAACAAAGTTATAGTCATACAGTCATAAGTGGGAGGAGATGGGAGATAGAAACGATGAGAAGATTAACAGTAGTGCAGACTTAGTGAATAGTTTGAGTGTTGAAGGAATTATTTGTTTAGCAGAGTGATGGCGTTCGGGAAAAAACTTATGTCTAGTTGTTTTGGTGTGTATGCTCTATAGCGTCATTTTGAGGGTGGGAGATGAAACAGTTTATGTCCAGAATGTGAGGGGTCTGTAAATATTTTTACAGCCTTCTTTTTGCCAAGTTTTTAAAGTTGCCAAGTTTGAGAAGCATTGGTGCAGTGAATCCCTGTATGAAACAGGAAATTAGATTGCAAGGTCTCTTCCTATATTATGTATGTTGATGTTGTACCACAAATATTTCTATATCCCCCCCCATTCATTTATAGGGAGAAATTGAATAGATTTACAATGACAGCATAGGAAATGTACCACAACTGAGTACAACTAACCAATATTCCTCTTAGTTATGTTGGTGGATTTTTCTCACCCACCAAATTGCTTTTGAAGAGAACCCAAAAGTCTTTCTGTATACAGTGAAGGTCAGTAAAGGCTCCTATGAATTCTTTGGTATTTATACTAAAAAGTACGCCACGATCTTTGGCAAGGGGACTCCTGCTAAGTTAGTTATGCATCCTTACAAACTGTAAGGACAATGGAAAGGCAGTACTCTTGACACTGCATTAAAGAATGTAAAGCAATATTTCAGCTAAAAGACAATCGAACTGCCAGCTAAGTGCCTGGATGCAAATTTCAAAGCCTCCCAAGAAGATGGAAACTTTCAAATGACTCAAGAAACTTCTTGCAAAGTCCTCTTTGTTAATTCAACCCTAAAGACCAGCTGGATTCCCTTTAGTCTGGGGCTCTCCAAATTTAGAACAATTAAGACTTGTGAACTTCAACTCTCAGAATTCCCCAGCTAGTCATGCTGACTCTGTGTTACACCTGTATAGAAATAATATTTAGCAGCATGAGGGTTTCTGCTTATATATGCTTTATTCTCAAGCAGGCAGGTATTGCAATTTGGTGTGAGAACAATGCTCAAGCAGCCAAACTCAGTTGTGATGAACACCTCCAGTTAGTTTTCTGTATATCATAGACTAAACTCCTCATTAACCCTGCCCATGTAGCATAGATGGCATTTAGATCCTAAAAAGCTGGCTTCTATGTATCCGAATGTACAGTCTAAATGTTGGAGGTGTGGTTCTCTCGATGCTACATATTATCATATATGGTGGACCTGCCAAAAGGTTAAGGCATTCTGGATAAAAATATGGTGGATTATGCAAAATATTTTTAAAAGAAGGATAAAGTTTACTCCTCAGTTATTTTTACTAGGTATATGTACTGACTACAGTGGTAGAGACTAACTTGATTCTGCACCTAATAACGGCAGCAAGACTGTTGGTGGCGCAATACTGGAAGAAGGAAGACTTGCCTACAACTCAAGAATGGACATTGAAAGTTACAAACTTAGCCAAGATGGCTAAAATATCGGCATATCTTAAAGATCACTCAAATGAGAGATATAAACGAGACTGGAAAAAATGGATTGACTATATACAAAATAAATACGGGACCAAGAAATTCCAGTTAGCCTATGCTTAAGATCAGAAATGATTTAAATTGTTTAAAGTTAGTTCAGCAAGAAGAAGCTAAGGTCAATGTAGAATGTCATTAATTTCTTTATTTCTTTTTTCTCAATAGATTTTAGACTGTGTTTGTTAAAAATCCATACCGTGTACGGGTTCTGGGAAGTCGGGGGGGGGGGGAAGGAGGAGGGGGGTTGGGGGGTGGAGGGAGGGAGAGGCATACAAAAAAAATTGTACTTCGATGTTTTATTGATTGAGGAATGATGAAGTATTTGTGTTTTAAAAGAAATAAAACCTTTGAATTGGAAAAAAAAAATCCTGTCCATGTAGCAAAAATGAGAAGGACACGAGATGGGGAAAACAACTTTAGGTTCAGGTAGCAGATGACAAAGATGCTGATCTAAATAATGGGGAGTTAATCCCAAAAAAGGCAGGACTAAGTTCTTTGACAAGTTGATTTGTTCTAGGTCAACATTTTATATGTCTCAACAGATCACACAAGAAAAATACTTCTTGTCAATTAATGCTTGGGTAGCACAGAGGGAATATTAGGATGAATAATATGAGTGGGATTCATTTCTTTTCTTTTATTTATTTAGTTTGCCAAACATGTATTGGATAACAGATACGAGTAGAAACATGGACATAAATAAATGGAGACAGTAGGATGCCCCCTTTACGGACCTCTTAGCAATGAGGTCCACGGTAGACAGTTTAAGTTTAAAGCTATAGGGGATAGATGATGTAACAACAGAGTCAAGTAGAGCATTCCAGACATTTGGTTTGGTTTATTAGATTTATATGCCACCCTTCTCCCAAGGACTCAGGGCAGCGTACAACATTAAAAGAAGCACATAATACAAAAGTTTAAAAAAATTAAATAGAATATCCCAAACAGACCCAATTAGAATTGACAATAACATTTTTTAAAAAAAAATGAATTAAAATTAACAATGATCAATAATTTATTTTGTTTTGTCCAGGCCAGGCTGGCTTGCTGGAAAAGCCAACTTTTTAGGGCGTGTCGGAAGGACCGGAGGTCGGGGATTATACGGAGCTCCAGGGGCAGCTCATTCCATAGGGAAGGGGCTCCCACAGAGAAGGCTCTCCCCCTGGGGGTCGCTAGCCGACACTGTCTGGCCGACGGCACCCTGAGGAGGCCAACTCTGTGGGATCGCACTGGACGGTGGGAGGCTACCGGTGGCAGTAGGTGGTCTCGCAGGTATCCTGGGCCTAAGCCATGGAGCGCTTTAAAGGTCATAATTAGTACCCTGAATCGCACCCGGAAAGACAACCGGCAACCAGTGCAGGCCACCTAAAAGGGGTGTAACATGGGACCACCTAGGTGCCCTCTCTGTTGCTGAAGTCGTATTTTTTGCAATCAGGTTTGGAGTGGTTTACCTTGAGTTTGTATCTATTGTTTGCCCGTGTATTATTGAGGTTGAAGCTGAAGTAGTTGTTGACAGGTAGGACGTTGCAGCAGATTTTGTGTACTATGCTTAGGTCAGATCATAGGCGACGTAGTTCAAGGTTGTCCAAGCCCAAAATTTGAAGCCTGGTGGCATAAAGGATTCTATTGTGAGCAGAGGAGTGGAGGACTCTTCTCGTGAAATACCTCAATCATATTAATTCTTCTACATAAACTTGTAGAAACTATCATAGTGAAATCTCTTAACAGCAAACAGAAGTTTAGGAGCTTACTTCCACTTTTTTTCAAGGAGAGAATCTCCTCACTAACTCAGCAAAGAAGTTACTGTCTGATTTGCTATTTGAGAGCAGGCACACAATCCTAATGTTGAGCCACAGCACCCTAATGCCAGTGATGCCTAATACTTTGCTGAATGACATATATATATATATATATATATATATATATATATATATATGTATGTATGTATGTATGTATGTATGTATGTATGTATGTATGTATGTATATATGTATATATATGTATATGTATATATATGTATATATATATATGTATATATATATATATGTATATATATATATATGTGTATATATATATATGTGTATATATATATATGTGTATATATATGTATGTATGTATGTATGTATGTATGTATGTGTATATATATATATATATATATATATATATATATATATATATATATATATATATATATATATATATATATATATATATATCACCCTTTTTACAAATGATGTAGAGCAGGTGGACATTGTTCTAGGATTGGTATTTCTCAACCTTATAAAACACTGAATTGCAGCCAAAATGCATTGCAGTTGTACCTGCCTCAAACGTCTCCTTTGCTAACCATAAATTCAGCATGAATATTTCTTAACAAGGATTGGTTCCAATCTTGTTGGGAGTTTCCTTTAGTAAAATCTTGAGGGCCAAGCATTTTTCAGTGACGCTTTTCAACAATTCTCAAGGAGTGATGCATCATCAACTCAGTCATAAGAAACCAACAGTGTGGGTTTTTCCGCAGTTAAATAATATATGATTACAAGGAAAAGAACAATAAGTCGTTTTAATTCCTTCACGTAACTCATTAGTGCAGACCGCAGAGGCAGAATTTACCAGGAAATATATGCTGATGGTGAGTGAGTTGGTTAGCTATGTATAATTTATGTGATTTTCCCCCCTCCCCCTCCAAGCACACCATGAAATACACAAAAATGTCTATTTACTAGCAGCATCTTAGCAATAGCAATAGCAGTTAGACTTATATACCGCTTCATAGGGCTTTCAGCCCTCTTTAAGCGGTTTACAGAGTCAGCATATCGCCCCCAACAATCCGGGTCCTCATTTTACCCACCTCGGAAGGATGGAAGGCTGAGTCAACCTTGAGCCGGTGAGATTGGAACCGCTGAACTGCAGATAACAGTCAGCTGAAGTAGCCTGCAGTACTGCACCCTAGCCACTGCGCCACCTCGGCTCTTGATCTTAACTTATTACTGGGTACAGAATCCAGTGATAAAATATAAAATATTAAAAATACTGTACAAAAACCTGTGGGGAGAAATCTGTTAAATTAGGTGGAAATAATATTTGTTAAATCGTACTTGAATCCGCTATATTTTGAAAATTTAAAAACCTGGGAGTAATTTGAAATCTTTGTCCGAATGGTTTCCTCCCTCCTCCACAGATCAGTTAAAATGCTTATAATAAAGAACATAAAAAGTGCCATATTTCAGAGTTATAGCATATAAGCTATAATGCTGAAAATTTTAGCGCATTATTTATGCTTTGTTTATGGCTACCGAAAGCACATATTACAATGGAGTTCAGATAATGGAATTGATATCTTGGGTAAAACAACAAGCTAAATCTTGGCATTATTTTAAATCAAAAGCAATGCTTATTCTATCATTACACTATTGCCGGGGGTGGTGGGGGATGGGAATAAATTAATTTCTTCAGGCCTGCAGGAAATGCATTCACAAAAAAAATTGTACATGTATACTTATGCAAGCAAAATACAGCACATACGAAAACACATTATTCTAAACAAATATGTCTAGTTGAATAAATGTAGTTCATTACCTCTGCAAAACTTTGGCTTGTGCTTTGAAAGTCAACTGTTCTATTAATCAGCTTAAGGCTACTGTTTTGCTAGACTATTTTTCTCTTCCTTAGTAAATGTATAGTTGATTTGTTCAGTTTATCTAGAACAGCACTGCCTTGATCCAGCATTAATAGAATAAAACTGACTTACGTGGCATTTGTGTCACTGCCAGTAAAAATGCTCAATGTATCTTAATAAAGAAAGAGAAGTCACAGAGAATTTAATATCCCTCCACATACAATATTACATTTTTCTCTGTATGCATTTACTGTATTTTTTTTTATACTGCTACACTCCCAAGACTCCTGGCAGTTTACAGCAGAAATACACATACTCACACGATACAACGTATTACTACAATGAATATTACATCATCATAAGCAAGATGACAATACAGAGAAGGGTGGATAGTACCAGGGGTGGGATCCTACCAGTTTAACAACCAGTTCGCTGAACGCATGTATCGCAATTTTGAAAATACTTACCTTCTGGATTACTGCTTGTGAAAGAAAACAGCTGAGATGCAGCAATCCGCTCTGCCGCGTGACTCAGCTGAGAAGATGAAGGTGCGTAAAGCATAGGGGTGAGCGGGCGGACAGGCCCACTTGCTAGTTCCGAAGATCAGCCAGGAGCGAACTGGTTTGCTCCCACTAGCAAATGGGCCTGCCAGCCCACCTCTGCACTTTACCTGCCTTTATCAGGTACCTAACTTCAGCTGGGAGTGAACTGATTCACTCCCAGCTGATCTTCGGAGCTACCAGCTCCCCCGAACGGGTCTGAACTGGTAGAATCTCACTCCTGGATAGTACCTCACTGACAAAAGCTACATTGAGTATTCACATGAAATGGTCCATTTTAGGCACTTTTCTGAATGTTGGGGCACCATATGAAATTTGTGGGAGGGAAACCGTCCCCAAAGGATAATCATTGTGTTCTCCTCAAATATCATCATCAAAATGTAGCTTTAGCTTCCAAAGAAGTTATCACTCCAAATTTGTCCTTTCACGTAACAAGCAATTCAAAACACTGATTGCGATGAGTCTAAACCAGGAATGGGAAGTTTAGGACACGCATGTCAAAGGTGAAACACCATGTGGTAGGTGACACACCAGTATTCCCAACACCCAACAACTGTTCTTGAAAGCATGCCCCATGTGATTTTTTCAGTTCCAGGCCATGATGCAGCGGCCCCCGGAGGCCTCCTTGGTTTACTGAGGAGCTCCGGGAGATAAAGCGCCGGAGGAGACACCTAGAGCACTCGTGGAGGTCCGATAGGTCCGAGTCGAAGCGGGCACTTTTAACAGCATGCACCAAGGAGTATATTCGGACTCTAAGAACAGCAAAAAGAACATATATTGCCTCCTTGGTAGCGTCCGCCGAGTCTCGCCCAGCCGCCCTGTTTAGGATAACCCGCTCCCTCCTAAATAGGAGGGAGACGGGGGATCCCTTACAGGGTAAGGCTGAGGAATATGTCCAGTTCTTGGCGGACAAAGTTGCCCGGTTTCGAGCGGACCTGGACTCCACCCCAGTAGATCCAGCCGGGACACAAGGGGAAAACTTGGCAAACCATCTCTGGGTTGAGTTTCAAGAAGTTGCCTCTGGGGATGTGGACAAGGCTATGCGAGCTGTGAGTGCCTCCACCTGTGTACTGGACCCGTGTCCCTCCTGGCTGGTTGCCAACAGCAGTGAGGTGACACGAGGCTGGATCCAGGCGGTTGTTACCGCCTCTCTTCGGGAGGGGTACTTCCCCACCGCACTTAAGACAGCGGTGGTGAGACCCCTCCTGAAGAAACCGTCCTTGGATCCAGCTGTCCTTAATAACTATCGTCCAGTCTCCAACCTCCCCTTTGTGGGGAAGGTTGTTGAGAAGGTGGTGGCTCTCCAGCTTCAGCGTACCTTGGAGGAAGCTAACTATCTTGACCCCTTCCAGTCTGGCTTCAGACCCGGTTACAGCACAGAAACCGCTTTGGTCGCATTGACCGATGATCTCTGGAGAGCTAGGGATGGAGGCCATGCTTCCATCCTAGTTCTCCTTGACCTCTCAGCGGCTTTCGATACCATCGACCATGGTATCCTTCTGCGACGACTGCGGGAGATAGGGGTGGGCGGCACTGTTTTGCAGTGGTTCTCCTCCTATCTCTCGGACAGGTCGCAGTCGGTGTTGGTAGGGGGGCAGAGATCGTCCCTGAGGCCCCTAACTTATGGGGTGCCGCAGGGGTCGGTCCTATCCCCCCTACTATTTAACATATACATGAAACCGCTGGGCGAGATCATTCGGAGGCACGGGATAAAATACCACCAATATGCGGACGATACACAGTTGTATCTGTCCGCCCCGTGCCAACTCAATGAAGCGGTGGACGTGATGAACCGGGGTCTTGAGGCCGTTAAGGACTGGATGAGAGCAAACAAGCTGATACTCAACCCAGACAAGACCGAGTGGCTGTTGTGTTTTCCTCCCAAAAATTTGACCAACATACCATCACTCAGGCTGGGGGGACAAAATTTACACCCCTCAGAAAGGGCCCGCAACTTGGGAGTCCTCCTGGACCCACAGCTGACTTTTGACCACCACCTTTCAGCTGTGACCAGGGGGGCATTTGCCCAGGTTCGCCTGGTGTGCCAGTTGCGGCCCTACCTGAATCGGGAGGCCCTCACAACAGTCACTCGAGCCCTTGTGATCTCCAGGCTGGAATACTGCAATGTGCTCTACATGGGGCTGCCCTTGAAGAGCATCCGGAGACTTCAGCTAGCCCAGAATGCGGCCGCGCGAGTGATCGTGGGCGCACCACGGTTTGCCCACATAACACCGATCCTCCGCGAGCTGCACTGGCTACCTGTCGATCTCCGGGTGCACTTCAAGGTCCTACTCACCACCTATAAAGCGCTCCATGGTAGTGGATCTGGCTATTTGAGAGACCGCCTTCTGCCAATTACCTCCCTGCGTCCCATCAGATCGCATAGAGTTGGCCTCCTCCGTATTCCATCCGCCAGTCAGTGCCGACTGGCGACTACTCGGAGGAGAGCCTTCTCTGTTGCGGCTCCGACGCTATGGAACAATCTCCCCGTGGAGATTCGTACCCTCACCACCGTCCAGGCCTTCCGCACAGCCCTCAAGAACTGGCTAGCCTGTCAGGCCTGGGGATAAGTCTACTTTCGCCCCTCCCGAATGTTGAGTGAATGTTGTGTTTTACTGTTTAATTTACCTTTGTTCACACCTCTTTTTGTATTTGTCCTACACTCCCTTTCCCCTTTGATTGTAAGCCGCCCTGAGTCCCCTCAGGGAAAAGGGCGGCCTATAAATGTGCAATAAATACAAATACAAATACAAAATGCAGTCCCACTGGAACGAGGCCCTCCGACTCTTCTCCACCAGCGGCACTTCCCTCTAGCCTTCAGCCAAAGTCCCACACCAGGAGGCTGAAGGAGACCGCTACTCAGAATTTCTGCCCCCTTCCAACCCACACATAAAGACCCTGAAGGGGGAGATTCTCTGCAGAAACAAAACCATTCATTGCACATATCCATCCCAGGGACCGTAGTTTGAGGACCCCTGATTTAGTGCAATATAAAAAATGCAAATAATTTTTCTGCAGTTCACCAAAATTTTCTTGCGAACCACCAGTGGTCCATAGACCACCGGTTGGTGACTGCTGCTCTAGAGATGGAAAGAGAGGATTCTCATGCAGCCTTCAGAGCGTCCAGAAATGGTTCAAGAATGGGGAATGCGTCCATGTGGTTTTCTGAGGCTGCAGAAGCCACATAGGAGCATTTTCTGAAGTTGCTTCAAGAACAAGGACCTCGTGTGACACAGAGGTGCCTCAGGTAGACTGTAAGGGCTTGTCAACAGAAAGAGAACATCGCCTTAAGCTAAGTGACAGGTGGCAGATTCTGGGGATTACACTATAATAGTCCAATTATAATTTGTATTTTTTTAAAAAATAAATATGTAAAGAATGGTTTCTCTTTTGTTCGGGGGGGAGGGGTGGTGGTGGTGGAGAGATGCGATATGCCAGAACGTTCAAGTTAGGCATTTCCCCAATTTTTGACACAACAAACCCACAAGATTTGCCCTTTCTGATCTAATTGTTCCACTTCTATATTTAATAAATTCAATCAGATGGTGCTTCAAAGCCCTGAAAAAGCTCTTTGACCAAAACAAATTGCAAATATGTGCGCATCATAAGGGGAGTGGTTTCTTGAAACTCATTCATTTCATTATAACTAGTCCTTGACTTACAACTGTTCATTTAGTGGCCATTCAAAGATACAACAGCACTGAAAACTGTGACTTATGTACAATTTCCACAGTCACCACCTTTGTAGAATCCCCATGATCAGGTGATCAAAATTCAGATGCTTGGTAACTGGTTCATATTGATGACCTTTGGTGTGTCCCTGAGGCATCTGATGTCACCTTTTGCGACTTTCTGATAAGTAAAGTCAATGGGAAAAACCAGATTCGCTTAGCAACTGGGTTACTAACTTATCAACTGCAGTGAATCATTCAACAACTGGGGCAAAGGTCATAAAAATGGGGCAAAACTCAATAAATGTCTCACTTAACAACATAAATTTTGGGCTCAATTGTGATCGTAAGAAGAGGACTACCTGATCATATATGGTGGACTTGTAAAAAAGTTAAAGCATTTTGGATAAAAATATAGTGGATTATTTAAAATATGCTTTAAAAAAGGATAAAGTTCACTCCCCAGCTGTTCTTGCTAGGTATATTTATAGATTGCACAGTTATAGAGACTAATTTGATTCTGAACTTAACAACGGCAGCAAGATTGTTGGTGGCGCAGTAGTGGAAGAAGGAAGATCTGCCTACTATTTAAGAATGGACGTTAAAAGTAGTAAACTTAGCAGAGATGGCCAAAATCTCATCATATTTGAAGGACCATTCAGATGAGAAATACAAGCTGGAATGGAGAAGATGGATTGAGTACATTCAAAATAAATATTGGACTAAGAAATTTCAATTAGCTTATGAATGAACAAGGAATGTTACAATTTATCTAAAGTTAGCTTAATAAAAGGGGAGTTAAAGTACAAGAGGAGGTAGGATGCTATAATTAGTTAGCTTATCTTAGTGGATGATTGCTAAATGTTTATACCCTGTATTTTGCTCTGGGAGATTGGGGGGAGGGAGGGTTGGAGGGGGGACAGGGTTGGGGTGGAGGGAGAGAAGGGGAAGGGGAAATATTTGTAAAATCTATTAAAACTTTTCAATAAAAAAAAAAGAAGAGGACTACCTGTATTGTCTTCTCTATTCTTAAATGTTAATTACACACGAAGTACCAACAAATGAAACCAAGACACTAATTGGATCCAGAGCACTTTATGATTAGAGACCAACTGATTCAATTAAATCTTACTGATTTCAATGCACTGGAGAAAAGCCTAATGCTGGGAAAGATTGAAGGCAAAAAAGAAGAAGGGGACGACAGAGAATAAAGTGGCTGAATGGAGTCACCGAAGCAGTAGGCGTGAGCTTAAATGGACTCCAGATGATGGCAGAGAACAGGAAGGCCTGGAGGAACGTTGTCCATGGAGTCACGATGGGTCAGACACAACTTCGCAACTAACAACAATAACAATTCTAAGCACGACTAAATCTACATCCTGATCTTTTTTTTGCTTATTTTTTAAAGGAAAAAAAAATAAAACCCTCCAGCTTGTGGAAGAGGTAATTGAGATTGGAAAACTCATTTCTTATTCCATGCTTCTTTTTCTTTTCTCTTGTTTTTTTTCTCTCTCTCTCTTCCGGATATAGAAAGATAGGTTTGGTACAATGATTTGGCAATTTTCTTTTCATCCAAAAATAAATTAGCAGTGTGTCATTATATTAGAAAGGTAGAGATGTCCCTCAACTGAGCTTGAGTTGTAATTTTATGAACGCAATCAATTTTTCTTGGCAACAATGAAAAAGTCACATATCTCATTTTTTAAAAATGTTTCTTCAACTTCCTAATAGTACATTAATTCCCCATGATTCTCCATCCAAGGGTCCATCAAGCCTGATCTGGTTTAGCCAAAGCTGCTGAGACATTCCTCATAATAGATGTAGAAAAACAATAATAGGAAGTGGGACACGTTAAAAGTATGTACTTAAGGACTTGCATTGTTTGACCTTTTTCAAACTGTTTCACTTAAGTTATGACAAGAACATTTGATGTTGCACATACTGAAAAGTGTTCCTCAAATTAGTTATATGTCACACAATAAAGCAATTCTTTAAATAATTTACAAAGTCAGGATGATCAGCTCAGATTTGGTCATAAAATATCACAAAAACCTAATAAACAGAGATAACTGAACAGAAAAAAAATGGACTAAAATAAAAAGCAGAGGACATCATATATACCATAAAACACCAGCACTGTTAACTTGTTGGGCCTTTTAAACTGTAAATGTCTGCCATATGAAACGAGAGCTGGTTTCTATATGGGAGATGTATTAAACAGAATTAAGTACGAGTACCTGAAATGATTCATTAGGATATACCAAGGATACGTAAAGTATGTCCATATATACCAACGACGTACTAAAAGTGTGTCCATATAAAGTAAACAATAAAGGAGAACAAAGAGCTATCAATTTGTAATACCAACACACTTGGGCATAATAATCTGTCCACATATGGAATTTTCTTGAATTTCCCTTCCATGATTGATGTAAGAAGGATATTAACTTGGCCTAATGTTAATGCCATTCTGAATTTAGGATTTATAGTATTGGGTTGGCTTGATTTTTCCAAAAAGACCCTTTTGCAAACATGTTTCTCAGAAGGGTGGTATGGTGGCTCAGCGGTTAAGATGCTGGGCTTGTTGGCTGGAAAGCTGACAGGTTCAAGACCCGAATACCATGTGATGGGTCGAGCTCCCATTACTTACTCCTGCCAACCTGGCAGTTCGAAAGCATGCAAATGTGAGTAGATAAATAGGTACCACTACGGTGGGAAGGTAACAGCACTATTGTTGATGTCATGCTAGCTACATGACCACAGAAATGTCTTCAGACTGCATTGGCTCAATGGCCTTGAAACAGAGATGAGCATTGTATCCTATAGTCAGCAAGAACTAACAAAGTAAAATTCTCATGGACTCCTTAATTTGTACATCTCAGAAGGAGACACTTGCTTGTTTTGTTGCCTTGCATGAACTTTAGAATATGCTTAGTTCCACTAAGCACTGAATTGATTTTCGTTTGTCATTTTCTACAGATTGAGGAGGAAAAATACAAACATTGATTTAAAGGCATGGATTCACATAAACATGGGTCACCTGGATCATCCTGACAAAATAATTTAATCAGCTGTTTTTGTTATTTTACTATTAAGACTGGAGACAGAGATACTTGGGGTTTTTTTTCTGCCTTGCATTAAGCATCTTGAATTAAATTAACCAACCTGGTTCTGAAGCCTAGGGTTGTAGTAGTCTTTTATCACTTGAAATTCCTTGTTCTATGTGCCTTTTTTCCTAAATGATGCACATAAAAGACCAGAAGAATAAGATGTGGTGTCATAAAATGATTCTGAATTTCTTGTTAATTTCAACCCAAGTAAGTAATGTATATAAATGACAGCTTGGCATCTTATAAAAGGAGCACAAGCTCAGTTTTACTGCCTGTAAACTATTTCAGTAACAACATACTATAATCAGAGAAGCTTAACTTTAGTCTGCTATCACAAGTAATGAATTGTCACTACTGCTTATTCAAGATTATTCAAATATATATATACAAATATATGGGCCAGTGCCCCAGCTTAGCTCCACTGTGCATGTGCGCACCTCCCGCATATGTGCACGTGATCCCCGCACGAGCGTGCCCTCCATCCCCCCATGCATGCACATGTGTCTCCTGCATGCGGCCCACGCCCCAGCAGCAACCCAAAAACCAGCTGGCCGGCAGGAGGCACATGTGCACATGCCCGGTGGAGTTGAGCTGGGGAGATGGCTCACCTGCCCATAGAGACAGCTCTGCATGCCACCTGTGGCACATGTACATAGGTTCACCATCACAGCTATAGGTAGACAAAAATGCCAAACCCAGTTTGAACATCTGGCTGACTGTGCAATGGTTAATAATAAAGTCCAGGAATTAACTTCAGCCAAGTACATTCGACGAATTCGCAAGATATTAAAGTCCAAATTGAATGGAGGAAACATCATAAAAGCCATAAAGACCTGGGCTATACCTGTGATTCGGTACTCTGCAGGAATAATTGACTGAACCCAGTTGGAGTTGGACAATTTGGACAGAAAAACAAGGAAGCTTATGACAATAAGTCATACTCTGCACCTAAAAGTGATGTTGACCAATTATATCTACCAAGAGCAGAGGGTGGTCGAGGACTCATACAAATAAAACAAAATGTGGAAGAAGAGAAACACAGCTTGAATGATTACATCCAGAAAAGTGAAGAATCACTTAAGGTTAAAGAAGTAAATAAAGGAGGTCTTTTAAAGACAACTAAGTCAAAAGCTGAATATAAGAAGGAAGTAATTGAGAAGCGAGCTGAAAATTGGAAAAACAAAGCTATGCATAGCCAATACTTGAAAAGTATTGAAGGCAAAGCTGACCAAAAGCTAACTTGGAACTGGTTAAGATCAGGAGCACTGAAAAAAGAAACAGTAGGCTTTATTCTGGCAGCTCAAGAACAAGCCTTAGCCACAAACTGCATGAAGGCAAAAATTCAACATGTTACCACCAACAGCAAATGTCATCTCTGTAATGAGAAAGAAGAGACAGTCGACCACTTGATCAGTGGGTGCAGCAAAATTTCACAAACTGGCTACCTACAATGCCATCACCATGTTGCTAAGATCATTCACTGGAAATTGTGCCAAAAGTTTGGATTTGAGTACAGCAAAAACCACTGGGATCATCAGATTGAGAAGGTTTTAGAGAATGAGAAAGTCAAGATCTTGTGGGACTTCAGAATTTAGACTGACAGGCACTTGGCCCAAAACACACCTGACATAACAATAGTTGAAAAGAAAAAAAGTATGGTTCATTGACATTGCAATACCTGGAGATGCACAAATTGAAGATAAACAGCAAGAAAAAATTACAAAGTACCGGGACTTGCAAATTGAAGTTGAGCGACTGTGGAAAAAGAAATCGTCTGTTGTCCCGATTGTAATTGGAGCCCTTGGAGCAATACCTAAAGGGCTACCTCGCTATTTGGAAATTTTAAATTTATCAGACTTGAACATTCTGATTCTACAAAAAATCACCCTACTTGGAACAGCTTATATCCTCCGACATTACCTTAACAGTTCCTAGATCCTTGGTTGAGACTCGAGCTGTTGAGCTACCAACCAGCCCCAAAGGCTGTGAATCTCACCAAAGATTAACCACGCAATAATAATAATAGCAGCAGCTGATTTATGTAGTTGGCATTCCAATGTATTTTTAGAACAGCAGTGAGATTTTATAAATATAATTTATTAATAATTATAGGATAAAACATAGAAGTGAAGGAAGAAAAACCAAAGACGCACATATACCGCTTTAAAATGCCGTTTGAAACAAAAATATCACTTTGATGAAGTGTTGCTCCAAGTAATGCATTTGTATATCCCTATCAAATGTCCATATTGCTTTTACAAACAGTGACATCTGTGAATATTTATTAACAATTTAAATACAAGCTTTTCTTGAAATGATAGGGACCAACTGAGAATCAGTCACTCAGATTACTATTTTTTTTTTAAAAAAAAAACATATTCATTTTCAGGTGATTTGATTTTGTGCCATAAAGGAAAAAAAATAAAATAAAGTGATTTTTCTCGTTACCAACAGTGGAAGACAGAGAAAGTACCATGTTCAGTTTTAAAACACAGACTGAAACAAAACAACAAAACAAAACAAAACAAACTCCATCCTCTCGACTGTTTTCGTTAAATTCTGTTCTACATAAGCTACATAATCTGCAGTTGCAGAAACAGAAGGGAGTCAACCATACATGGGGATAGCTGGCAGGCTCTCCATATCTGCGTCAGATTAAAAAAAAAATCACAGTGCTTATTGCTTGTTACCATGGATACCATGAAGAAACTGCTGTCCATTATTACTATCACTAGAGAAAGACAACGTAGTTTTCGGGAACAAGTCCTGTTTTGTCTTCATATGTCGCCGTTAGCCACCCGGGCTCCACAGATGGATATACTGTTAAGAAAAAAGGAAAATGTATGACTTACATCGATTATGGTCTTCTCTCATAGACGCAGTTTAATGTTTAACATAAATAATAATAATAATATTTGCATGTCTCCACACACAAGCTTGTGGTGCAGTGGCCTAGAGGTGAAGCTATTGCCTGACAATCAGGGGGCTGTGAGTTTGATCCGAGGTAGAGGCAGACATTTCTCTCTCTGGGCACACTGAGAATATATCTGCTAAAAAAGACTCCGCATTGGTGCCAGGAAGGGCATCTGGCCAGTAAACACTCAGATCCATTCAGTTACCCAGACTCCATTCCACAAGGGGTTATCGGGACGTTAAAAGAGAATGATGATACACACACACGTTCATATTCCCATTATCAGTCACCCTTGGAAAAGTAATATGATGAAGAATAATTGTGCTGCAATAATGAACATACAAGCAACCTTACGGCTCTTTAAAGCTGAACGGAGGTGGTAGAGTTAGTAATGTGATTGCTACGAGGACAATAAAAGCTAATTTGCATCTTACCATTGGAAAACACTGCCCCCTGCGGGAAGCTCAGTTCATGACTGTGTTCAGCCTTACAGGAATACATGGCCTTGGCTTGCCTTGAAAAGAGTAACAACAAACAAACATTGTAGACTAGAAAGGAAAAAGATCTACGAATGGAAGAGCACTCCAGTAGAACAAAATTGCAATATGGGAAATACATCCGTAAATGAAATGTTTCAAACCAACAGGCCCTTTTGCAGTTAACTAAAGTAAGGCACTCTCTAAAACGCGGTGGGACTGACCTACCAAATGTTGTGGCAGGATCCAGCCACCCAGAGTTGCCCTGAGGTAAGATGGGTGGCCAATCAATTTTATGAAAAAAATTAATCCAGTTACAAGTAGTCCTTGACTTACGAGCCTGCCCGTTATGGTCCTACATTGTGACAGTTGTAAAGAGGGTTACTCATGCGATCAATGTAATTTTGAGACCTTTTGTGTGGTGGCCATGGACATTAAGTGAATGTCAACGGTTGTTAAGCAAACCCATGGCTTAACATGCCTCACTATGGTATATTTTTGCACCAAATCAGTAGTAAATGCTGTGTTAAACAAAAATGTCATTCAACTTAGTCACATCACCCTAGGACCCTGCAAACAGGGGTAAATGTGGGCCAGTTGCTGATCACCCAAACTGTGATTGTGTGACCATGGGGGGCATCAACTGGAACTTTAGAACCAGGTCGTAAGTATCTTTGGGGTAGATCCATCATAGTTTTGAACAGTCAATAAGTGACCGGTGGTAAGTCAAATACTATCTGTATTTAGTTATTTTGGTTAAAACCATTCTGTTGGATACTAGTCTGCTTTAATGCATAAAGTATACCATTGTTATAATCAAGTAACAAACACAAGGCAATCAAAACTTTGAGGAAACTCCAGGCCACAGAGTTTTGATTGCCTTGGGTCTGTTACTTGGAAGATTTACTTGAGGTGCAACTAAACCCCTCCAAATACAATACTACATTCCTTTTCATAAATAGGTCCTGTGTTTTAATAATTCTGAAGAAACCCTTGTTTTATTCCCAATGCTACCCAAAAATATTTGTTGGGGATTGCATCTTACAATACAATACAATAGCAAGGTTGGAAGGGACCTTGGAGGTCTTCTAGTCCAACCCTCTGCCTAGGCAGGAAACCCTATACCGTTCCAGACAAATGGCTATCCAACATATTCTTAAAGACTTCCAGTGTTGGGGCATTCACAATTTCTGGAGGCAAGCTTTTCCACTGATTAATTGTTCTAACTGTCAGGGGCATGTCATACACACACTGCATTATGGGTATGGGCATGCATGTACGATGTCACATGCACATGCTTTTGGCATGCGATGACAAAAAGGTTAGCTCTAGATCTGTAAAGATTAGGCTTTCTTTCTTTTTTCTAACCTTCCCACTAACATGCAAAAACATGTTATTTAGTTAAGCCCTTGTACATCCTTTACTTGTACATCCTTTGCTGGAAATGTGCTATACACTTTCTAATAAACAAAGCTCCTGTTAAATATGGATAACACTAAATATAGGCCTGCAATCATCATTGGTGACCTTCTCAGATGGTTTCCGACAAGCAAAGTCAATGGGGGAAGTTGGATTTGCTTAATGATTGCTATGATTCACTTAACTGCAATGATTTGCTTAACAAAAAAAGGGTCATAAAATCAGGCTCACCGAACAACCACTTTGCTTAGCAATGGAAATTCTGGTCCCATTTGTGGTCATAGGTTGAGGACTAGCTGCACTCTGGCCTGGTGTCCCTTAATATATATTGCAACGGGAGCTCCTAGTTTTTTCTAGTCAGAATGGCCAAAGATGTCATCTGAGGATTCTGGGAATTGCACTTCTGGAGATTCCCAATCCAGGCATACTGACAAATGATACTTCCATTTTTCCAAATAAATATTTCCCAAGGTTTTTTCTTACCTACTGTCAGAGTTCCAAGTAACGTACCCATAGAAAACAAAACTCCGAGGCAGGCGAGTTCCTCAAAGAACAGTTCATTGGATACATCATATTGGCACAACTGGTGAAAGCTGACTTGAAATTTCCTGCGGCTTTCACTTGATTAAAAGTAAAAGTTTCCCCTTTCCTCCCAAGTCACTGGTCATGCTTTCGAAATCAAGTGCTGGCCAGTTACTTGGTTACTTGCTCCTCCTCTGGCCAGCCATCTGTGAGAATGTCCTTGGTTCCCACAGGTAAACTTTATTGTTTTGTCTATAGAACCCCATCTAACTATTTCCCATCATTGTGTGGCAACCCTGAAGCCTCCAAGATGGCTTCAGCCAGGTTGACTTCAGGGTTGACACCTACCATGGAGGGTGGTCAAGATGCTCTTCACTCTCATTGCTAATCATCACTATTCACATCTTAGAGGCCCTGAAGTTCCATGCAAAGAACTTATTGTATGCTTCTCTGAAGCTGGGTTGCTTTCTTTCTTTTTTTGCTATAAAGCTGCCAGTAGAAGAGGATGTCAAAATAACATTGCCAACTGCTGCATGTTCCTGAAGAAGATTCTCACTTCTTTTGTGCAAGAGCTCAAACCCTCCAGGACACACAAAGGCACTTGCATTTCTATGAAGTTAATGATTTACTTTGAACCTGGACGACAAACCTTTCTGTTGTCAGGCCTGGAAGCCATCTTTTGCGTTGGGCCTTCAGACCTGCCATATTTAATGCTGTGGGATACTGGGAAGGAGGGATTATATGGAGTGGGATAAATATAGTCAAAATAACATTCCTTTCTCAGAGAGTCAAGGACGTCTTGCTCTGCACCTGGAGGGGGTGTGACTGGGAGGCATCTCCAGTTGGGATGGTGCCTGATTGGACCACATGATGGACATGAAGGTGCTGGGCAGGGACTTGGACTTTCGTTTGGGTGGGGAAAACCTGGAAGCTTTCAGATTCGGGTTTCCCCAGATGTGCCAATATGATATCTCTAATAAAATGGAACTTTGAGGAACCTCAACCCTCGGATTATTCTTTCGTTGGGGGTGTTACTTGGAACCCTGACATCTGTCTGCCTCCATAACCCTCTGTTGGAAGGAATGGACTGGAATTTAGTTTTCCACATTCCAAGGTTTAGTGACTGCTGTCTATGCAACAGATATATTGATGTTCTGCTGGCAACTGTGGTTGGCATCTTCAGAGGCAAGCCTGTTACACAGACCACTGGCAACAAAGTACAGGTAGTCCTCAACTTACAACTATCCACTTAGCAACTGTTTGGAACGACGACCGCCTCAGAAAGGGCAATTTATGGCCTATAAAGCACTTCTGGCCATCGTAAAATGCCAAATTGCCTTCGATGGGGCCCCATGACCATATTTTGAATGTTTGGCAACAAGCTCATATTCATGGTTGTAGCATCCTGAAGATAATGTGACTGTGATTTGTGATATTTTTTTGGTCAGTTTTCTGAAAAGCCCATTTGGCAGAATGGATTCAGAGTTGTGACTCAGAGTGTGATTAGTTTAACGGCCACTTAAAAATGGTAACAAAACCAGATTAGGTCAGAGGAGTGCTTTGATTTATGACTGTCACAAAACCAATACTGATCCTAATTGAGATTATAAGTTGAGGACTATTCTGTACATTTCTAAGACTGGACCTCAGTCAGGTCCTGTGAATTTCTAGGTAGGTTTCCTTGATGGATTAGTTCACTTCCAAGCAACTGTACTGTATTTTAAGTCTGTAGGTTCATTATTCTATGGCATGGATGCAATGGAATCTCTGTATCCCATGTTTTCTGGAAGGCTCAGAAGCATCAGTTCTAATAAGAGTTACTTCTAAATCTCTAGCAATTCCAGCTCCACTGCATGATTTCTCCACTTTTCTTCCCAAGGAGATGAAATTCTGGGGAAACACCTAAAATTCGGTCCCAAAGATGCTTCAAATGTCTTTGAAAGGTCTTCAAAGAAAAGGCTGAGAAACGAAATGTCTTAAAAAACCCAAAATGTCCAGTTGTCTCTTAACAAGAGAGAGAGAGGGGGGGGGGAGGGAGGGAGAGAGAGAGAGAGAGAGAGAGAGAGAGAGAGAGGGAGAGGGACACACACACACACACACACACACACACATACACACATCAGCTGATAAAGGAGGAGAGCCTGTGGCTTAATGGCTAACACAACTGCCTAATATGTAATACAGCACAGGTTCAAATCCCAGTAAGGGTATGGCTAGTTGATGAGAGCTAAATAGCTTGAAATAGATCTATACTAGTCTCCCTTTATTTATTTATCAGCACAAATGCTATATATATATATATATATATATATATATATATATATATATATATATATATATATATATATATATATATATATATATTTCTGAGGTTTTCGCGGGTGTTAGTATGTAAGTCTCTAGTTGTTCGGGTTCTCTCCCGCGTAGAATTGGAGATGTCTTGGCGACGTTTCGACGAAGTCTCATTCGTCATCTTCAGGCGGCTTTAGTACTACTCCTGGAAACACCAAACCTGAAATAGTCTGAAGCCGCCTGAAGATGACGAATAAGACTTCGTCGAAACGTCGCCAAGACATCTCCAATTCTACGCGGGAGAAAACCCGAACAACTAGAGACAGACATACATACATACATACATACATACATACATACATATATATATATAGATAGAGAGGGGGGAGGGGGAGGGGGAGGGATGAGATAGATAGATAGATAGATAGATAGATAGATAGATAGATAGATAGATAGATAGATAGATAGATAGATAGATAGATATAAATATAAAGAGAAATCATCTTTAGGACAACCATGACCTGGATGACTGAGAATCTCCAGATTTTTTTCAACTCTTAATACTCTGTTACTGCTAGCTAATAACGTAAGGACTGATTTTCTCCCAGCATTATATAGTATCTGCATTTCAAAAGAAGCTGCAACTTAGAAGTAAAATATGACAATATTCAAAGGGACAGCTATTATTATAGTTAAGACCTACCTAGCCTGCTTCGCTGAGCAACCACTTTCAAACAGCTGGGCTCTTGCTGCTACCCTGAAATATAGGAAATAATTCCATGATTACCAATAGTTTCCAATTTCTTTCCAATGTAAGAAATTTAAGCAAGTGAAAATGTGGACAAACTTACACAGACCCTGGTCTCTGGTAGCCATTACTCGATGCTGTATCCAATCGTAATCTTCTGCACATTTTTGGAGGCAAATCTGGATTTTCTAGCATCTTTGGTACTTCCTTGGTGTCCAAGGAAGCTAAACTTTGCAAGGAGCTTCTGCAGCTTTTGTTACCTAAATAACAAAGTATTACATGATATTAACTTGAATGTCTCCTAGTTTGGTGTTCAATGCAGGTAATCCTTGGCTTATGCTCCCAATTGAGCCCAAAGTTTCTATTGCTACGTAAGGCAGTTGTTAAATGCATTTTATCCCATCTTACGATCTTTCTTGCCACAGTTGTTAGGTGAATCACTGCAATTGTGAAGCTAGTAACACGGTTGTGAAGGGATTCCAGCTTCTCCATTGACTTTGCTTATTCAAAGATGCAAAAGGTGACCTTTGGACACTGCAACAGTCATAAATACATGCCAGTTGCCAAGCATCCAAATTTTGATCATGTGACAATGGGGAGGCTGGAATGGTTGTAAGTGTGAAAAACAATAATAATCAAGGTTGGATATAGATAGATGATAGATAAATAAACAGGTAGGTAGGTAGGTAGGTAGGTAGGTAGGTAGGTAGGTAGGTAGGTAGATAGATAGATAGATAGATAGATAGATAGATAGATAGATAGATAGATAGATAGATAGATAGATAGATAGATAGATAGATAGATAGATAGATAGATAGAGGTATACTAGTTGACTCTTTGGATGTAATATTCTCATTATTTCCTGAAAGACCATGATGTGTGAATAATAACTGATTTAATGTGAAGGTAAAGTTATAGCGGTGTGTTAAATACTTCTTTAGCCTATTATTGAGTTCCAAATATTTGCTTGGTTATATCCTATTATATACATTTATGGCTTTCCACAATCCTTATTGTGAATGCAAAATAGGCCTGTCAGCAATTTTTTCTCCCAGTCATATATTTGAAATTAGCAATAGGAGCACATTTATTGTAAACATGGTAAAACAACCAACTTATCTCATCTATTTTCTCTCTAAAAATGTATAGAAATTGCAGAGTTTTTAGATCATTGGCAAAATAATCCCATCATTTTAACATCATCTCACGGCAACATCTTGTGGATGCCTGCTTTGGGTTATTTACGCTTTTATATGGCTTTATATTCATACCAACTAACTCTTGGGGTGGGGTGGGGAATGTAAAAATAAATGAAAGAAAAATTACAACCACTACTATGAAACAACATTAAAACTTAATAAAATAAAACAGCAATGAGAATTGAAATCTTACATACCTTGTCATTAAGTTCTATAATAATTTTTGAAATACCTCCCAAATACTAAATTTGCAAGCACTGCATTGTTTTAGCATTTAATAAAAACCCTTTCTGTTTCATATATTTGTCATCCCAGGTAGTAAAAACTCAATATTACGTGTCTCATTGTCTTTAAGCATAGCCAGCAAATATTCCCAATTTTATGCTCTCTCATTCATTCATTCATTCATTCATTCATTCATTCAATATGTCTTTCATCTTGCTGACCAAGTTAAGGTAAAAGGTAAAGGTTCCTCTTGCACCCATGTGCTAGTCGTTCTCGACTCTAAGGGGCCGTACTCATCTCTGTTTCAAAGCCAAAGAGTCAGCGCTGTCCAAAGACGTCTCCATGGTCATGTGGCTGGCATAACTAAACGCCGAAGGCCATGGTGGTTCCTATTTCTCTACTCGCATTTTTACATGCTTTTGAACTGCTAGGTTGGCAGAAGCTGGGACAAGTAACGGGAGCTCACTCCATTACGCGGCACTAGGGATTTGAACCTCTAAACTGTCGACCTTTCTGATCAACAAGCTGAGTGTCTTAGCCACCGCGTCCCTTTTGCCACTAAGCATAGCCAGCAACTATTCCCAATTTTATGCTCATTGATTGATTGATTCATTTAATTTATATGCCATCTATCTTGCTGAGCAAGATACCAATATTATGTAATTGCAATGTTGAAATATACATGAAAATAGATACATTCAAACTATTAATTAACTTATTGACAGTAAAGCAATGGATCATTCAAAGATTACCTTCTGCAGAAGGGATAGACCTTAAAGACAAAGCTGATGACCTCTTCACTCCAGAGAGAATGTACAACCCCCTTTTGGTTGGGTCTCCTGGTGAAGTCACATTGTCTTGTCCAGTAACAGAGGTGACACTTTGACTGTCAGATTCCACATCTGTTTTTGCTGCATCCTCCTTTGAGGAGGATTCAGGACTGGTGGTCCAAAGCCCTGGATTTTTAGGTCCATTGGAAGATGGGGACGATGATGCAATCCACGGAACCACCCCAGATTTTTCCCTGGACTGAGAAGACGCAGGTTTCGTAGTGCTGTTCTGTTCTGAAGAATGAGAGGACAGGGATTCTATGCTGCCCATAGGAGTGCTGTCTGGGCTGCTACTGTAGGAATCACCTGGAAGGTAGAAAAGTTAAGAGAAAGGGATGAAAACAATAAATGGCACTCCTCAAATTTAGCCAGCACTGATGATGTTACTTGGATTGGTAATGAAATGTCAGCTCAGAGAGCATCAAGGTATTCTGACCTAGGCTCCCTAAGGGCATGCAGCAAACTCCTTGTCCTGACAAAAACCTCTTCTATTAATTTATTGTGAATTCTGCTCATTCACATCCTGCAAAGTCTTTCAAGGGAGGATTTACAGTCACAGACCTTATCTGGCTTGGAGACCTGTCAGGCCGATATCTGTAAAACCTGGCAAGGAGTGGAGAGTCACGAACCAATTAAGCGAACTAATTGTCTCCTGCAAACTCTACTCCCCTTTCACTCCTCTTTTATTTCCTCTGGGAGGGGCCATTCATCATCCACCTGTGGCCTTACTCCCAAGTCGACCCCTGTTCTTTAGCTCTTCCCTTCGTCTGGCAACTCTGCGTATGCGCACACTGGGAACAGGCTCCAGCTGTTCGTCTGCCTCAATGATGTCTAGCTTTGAAGGCAGCTGATAACTGGCATACGGCCCTGGCCCCCTCTCTGCCTCCAACACAGAGCCCTCATTAGAGCCTTCCCCAGACTCCAGGACTGGCCCATGTTCCTCCCCAACCTCCTCACTGTCCGAATCTGCTGCCAGCTCCACTGGTCACTGGCAGGCCACAACACAAGGACCCCACATTTCTCAAATTTCTTTGCTTTCAGCTGGGAGGAAAACAACACTAGCTGCAAGGGCTTCTGCAATCCTCTGCCAACTAAGACAGAACTCGGGAGAGTTCTGTTTTTGCTGGCAGAGGGTTACAGGAGGCCACCACAGCAAAAAACAGAGCTTGGGAGCCTGTTTTCGCTGGCAGAGTGCTTGGGCCACCACAGGTGCCCTGGACACAAGTGATGTCAAGCTCGCCATGCCCACCTCGTCCCCCCGAGGTCAAACACAACCCTGATGCAGCCCTCAATGAAATCAAGTTTGACACCCCTGGGCTATATGATCTGTAAGAATGCAGTATTGCAGGTTAATTCACTGCTCATTCCAGAAATTCGATTCTGACCAGCTCAAGGTCGACTCAGCCTTCCATCCATCCGAGGTCAGTAAAATGAGGACCCAGATTGTTGGGGGCTGTAAACTGCTTAGAGAGGACTGTAAAGCACTATGAAGCGATATATAAGTCTAAATACTAATGCTAGTACTGGTACTTTATGCCAGACGAAGCTCCCAAAGTCAAAAAATGTCTCCTTGGAGCTTTCAATAGTCAATTGAACGAATCTAGACAAGCATCAGAATATTTGAAATCCTATTTTTCAAGTCTTTTGTAAATCAAACCACTGGAATTTGATGTTACAAATGGCTAAAAGAAACATTTGCCCTTCATATACCAGTGTAATTAAATTGCTCTTGAGCACTTATTTTACATTTATATATACAGATAATCCGCGACTTACGACCCCAATGGAGCCCAAAAGTTTTGTTGCTAAGTGAGACATTTGTTGAGCCTTGCCCCATTTTATGACTTTTTGTCCCTCAGTTGTTCAGTGAACTACTGCAGTTGATGAGTTAGTAACCCAGTTGTTAAGTGAATCTGGCTTCCCCCTTTGACTTTGTTTGTCGAAAGGTGGCAAAAGGGGGTCACATGACCCCCAGGACACTGCAACCATCATAAATATGAGTCAGTTGCTAAGTGTCTGAATTTTGATCACGTGTCCAAGGGGATGCTGCAACGGTCGTAAGTGTGAAACATGGTCATAAGTCACTTTCCTCAGTGCCATTGTAACTTCAAACAGTCACTAAACCAACTGTTGAAAGTCAAGGACTATCTGTATTGGGATTTTTCCATCATGAAGCACAGAGCAATATAAATAAACTTCCAGGAAGTATTTTGGTCAGATAATTATTAAACCCCAAAATTGCATCATGCGCCTTTGGATCATACCCTGTGATCCCTCCTATATCTTTGGTTGAGTTGGAAAGATTCTGTTTGTGTACAATTAAGACAGCTAATTCTGCCTCAGCATATCTAGATTTTCTTGGGGGGTGGGGAGGTTATAAAAAAACAGTGAAACATTTTAGATGAAACAAAGGAACAAGAAATATATAAAAGTTCCAATGTAAATTCTATATATAAAAATGTGTCTGTCTGTCTGTGTGTCTGTCTGTGTGTCTGTCTGTGTGGTGGGATTCAGCCAGTTCGCACCTATTCTGGAGAATCAATTGTTGGAAGAAATCTTTTTTTTTGCTTTTTCCACTTTACAGGGCTAATCCTGTAAAGAAGGCAGGAAAAAAACATTCTGGTGTTGTTTCTAGCCTAATCTTTATTGCCCTGCTTACAGAAACTTCCTCTCGGGTTAACCCTTATTACATTGTAATAGCTAAAGTGAAGTGCCCATCGATCTGAGTGACATTGAGTTGGCCATGCCCACCCACTCACATGACCACAGAGCCACGCTTACTCAGCTGGCCATTAGGGCAGAGAACCAGTTGTTGAATTATTTGAATCCCACCATTGGTGTGTGTGTGTGTGTGTGTGTGTGTGTGTGTGCGTGCATGCAGCATGTTCCAGCATATATCTGGAACGCCTTGAGCAATTTCAATCAAACATTGATACACAGGTGACTTACTCTCTGGAAACAAATACTGTGGGGGGTAAGACACCCCTAACACCCCTCGGGGTGTGTGTTCTGTTAAGATACAGCCTGTTGTGCCTTAAATGGCTTCTACTGTACTGCCGTAAAATGGATTCTACTGTACACCACAGTGGAGTTGCCATGGTAACGGCATCAGAGTACTCTACAAGGGGGCTCCTTCTGGTAAAGGGGACAATCCAACATTCGAAATTATGCTTCTGGGGGCACAGGGAAAATGTTTTTAACTAATTTAATTGTTGCCGAAATCAGGGCTCAGGGAGAAGTTGCTCTTGCCATCGCCTCTTCAGGAACTGCGGCGATGTTAATGGAAGGAGGGAGGACAGCCGATTGCACACTTACATTGCCACTTGACATCGCCATTCCTATCTAATACAGGAATGTAATAAGTAAATATCCCATATCAGCTAGTGAGATATAAATATGTTAAATAAGAAAAGCCCAAAGGAAAAATTGCAGATACCTGGGTACCATCTGAATGGCATAAAATGCTCAGCAGAGAAGCAGCCCTCGTGCTCAGAGCAATACAATTATTACCACCCGTTTATAATCAACTGTGAGAAACCAGAAAGTGCTAATAGAATCAAATGCACTTACTATCTGGATCCGCTAGACATGGAGTATATCGTCCTTTGGGCTTGCGAGTACCTGTGGAGAGACAGATTGCTCTTGTCCTTCTTGAGCTTGATCTGGATTGAGGCTGCCGAAGAGGAATATTGGGATCTGGGGCCGTGTGGAATATCTATCAATAAAAGCAAACATCCATATTGTTGAGAATCTTTGGCAATGCTTGCATTTGCTCAGGCTGAGAGATTGTGAGCCATCTGCTTGCAGCAGAAGTTTTTCTGTACAATTTGAGTATCACATTAAATTCTGCAATATAATCTAACAATTGCAGAATAATAGAATGAGAGAGTTGGAAGGGACCTTGGAGGTCTTCTAAGTCCTATACCTGTGATGGCGAACCTATGGCACATGTGCCAGAGGTGGCACTTAGAATCCTCTCTGTAGGCACGTGCACCATCGCCAGCTGTTCTTCTGGTTTCCAGCATTTCTTCTGGACCACCTGGTCTTCATGAGTGCCAGAGGGCAAAAAAATGGCAGAAAACAAGCATGCATGTGCTGGCCAGCTGGTCTTTGAGTTTCTGGGGTCCGATGTGTGCAAGCATGCACATACACACTCATTCCAGTTTGGACACTCGGTGCTGAAAAGGTTCACCATCACTTTCAAACAAATGTCCAAAGCACCCACAACTTCTGGAGGCAAGCTGTTCCACTGATTAATTGTCCTCACTGTCAGGAAATTTCTCCTTACTTCTAGTTTACTTCTCCCCATTATTACCATATTTTTCTTAGTATAAGACGCACCCTTTTCCCTCAAAAAGAGGGTGAAAATCTGGGTGCGCCTTATACACTGAATACAGCATTTTTGGCCTCCCGAAACCCCACTCCCTTTGCAAAAATGGCCATGCATAGCCTTCAGGAGGCTTCCAAAGTGCTCCAGGTGGCTGGGGAGGGCTAAAATGAGTGAAAAATTGGCCTTTTTTTTTGCTTGTTTTTGCCCCCCCAGCAGCACTCTACAAGCCTCCTAAAGGCTATGCATGCCCTTTTTTTCGACAAAAATGGGGCCATTTTTGCAAAAAAATGGGCCATTTTTGGGAGGTCTGCAGAGTACAAAAACTTTTTTTTTTTTTAATTTGCCTCTTCAAAATCTTGGTGCATCTTAAACACCAGTGCACCTTATACTCCGAAAAATATGGTAGTTTCCATCCATTGCTTCTTGTCCTGCTTTCTGGTGCTTTGCAGATTACGTTGACCCCTTCTTCATTGTGGCTGTCCCTTAGATATTGGAACACTGCTATCATATCACCCCTAGCTTTTCTTTTCATTAAACTAGACTTCCTCCAACCATTATTTATATGTTTTAACCTCCAGACCCCTAATAATCTTTGTTGCTCTTCTCTGAATTCTTTCTAGAGCCTTTTTTATGTCATGGTGACCAAAACTGAATGCAATATTCCAATATTGCATAAGACAATACACAGCATCCTACTGTCTTCATAGATTGAGGGTTCTCTTTCCCAAACTCACAGAAATATGGGAAATGCCTGGATGCAAAAACATGGAGAAAACTACTCTACATCATGAAATGATGGAATTCCTGTACGTTGCAGATATTAAAAATTCTGAACGATTAGAAAAGTGATTCTAACTTTTGGTGCACATAGTGATTCTGATGTAACCCTGTTTATTCCAGATTAATTCAGATTATTTCTTCTTTTTCAGAACATACTGGCGTTAAAGACTGTTCTTTGGAAATTTAATAAATATATTAAAATGAGCATCTTTTATTTACTGTAAAAATGAAGGTGGCATCACCTAGCTTAGCTTATTGTTAAAACACAAAGTTTTTGATGATAGAGTAAAAAAAGACCTTAGATATCTTCTAGTTGGTTCAGCTGGATCCTGTGGAAAAGGTCCTCAAACTGTGTCGTACAGCACTCTAAGAGACTTTAATGCAGGGGCCTCAAACTTGTGTCATTACAGCAGCGTCACATGACATATCGGGAATTTTTCCGCTTTCACTAAACTGGGTGGGAGCAGGGCCAGCACGTGATGCATCCAACCCACGGGCCGCGAGTTTGACATCTCTGCTTTGATGGTTCCATCAGAGGTGAAGGGGTTGAAAAATGTTCATTTGAATGCAGTCAATTTTCCTTTACTAAAGCTTTGCCTAGATATTTTTTGCTAACAGTTTCCATAACCTGAAAATGTATGAAAACCCCTTATTAGAGCATTTTTGAAAGATGATTCTCAACCCTTTGATAATCATATAATCTATTGAATGGAAACTCACTTTGTCATGGGATAGCTCATTACATTGGCTGATGCAGTCTGGAAAAGGGTGTCAAACTCGATTTCATTGACGGCCACATCAGAGTTGTGTTTGACCTTGCGGGGACAGCGGGCGTGGCCAGCTCGATGTCACTCATTGAGACTCTGTTTTCTGCTGCGACGGCCCGCCCGGGCTCTGTTTTCAGCTGCGATGGCCTCCTGCAGTTCTCTGCCAGCGAAAACGGAGCTTGGGGAGGCCACGTGAGGGCTGCTCGGGCTTTGTTTTCGGTGGCAGAGGCACCATGGGCTGGTCCTTTGCTGTTTCCAGGATGGGCTCGTGGGCCAGATCTAAGCACCCGTGGGCCATATCCAGCCCACGGGCCTTGAATTTGACACCCCTGGACCAGACGTTCCTTCTGATAACTATGTTGGTATCTACTTCTTTGTTATAGTTTTAATCTATTACTTCTTGTCCTGCTGTCTGGGATCACAAAGAATATATCTTCTATGTGACAACCTTTCAGATATTTGAAGGCTCTCGTCATAGCTCTTTCTGTTAGCTCTTCAGTAGGCTAAACATGCAATTCCTCCATTTTTCTTTTCACTTGACGTTGAAGCAGGAGCTATGAGTTTAGGAAGTCCCCCCAAATTGCAGCCTAGCTTCAAATCGGGAAATGTTATGGTGCTGTTGACTGAATAAACCAGTGATAGTTAACCTTTTCGGCACTGTGTGCCGAAACTGGAGCGTGCACCGGAGAGCCGAAACCCAGAAGAGAGCAGCTGGCCAGGGTGCATGTGCAGGGCAGCCAGCTGCTCTTCCGGATTCCATCACACACATGTGCGCTGGCCAGCTGCTCTCTTCCAGGTTCCGGTGCCTGTGTGCACGCTGGCCAGCTGGTCTCTGCACGAAGACCAGCTGGCCGGCATGTATGTGCACACTGGAACCTGGAAGAGAGCAGCTGGCTATTGTCCATACGGACTGGACCAGCTGCCTGACGCGTAAGTGCGTGGCAGAACCCAGAAGAGCAGCTGGCAATAGCCCGCGTGCCGACAGAGGGCTCTGTGTACCACCTCTGGTTTGCCATAACAGGAATAAACTATTCCGTTTATTCACTATTCATTAAAAAACCCAAGACATTTATATTCCTAGTTATTACAGTAATATAATGAGTTGTATTTCATATTTCTTTTCACCGTAGATTTCAGTAAAACTCACGACATTCTACCTTTTCATAATGCTCAATGAGAATCTCAACCACAATATTCTGAAACTTGATGTTCATCATAGCCGCCACTGTTTCCTCCTGGGCTCTCATCAGCGTGGGACCAAAAATGACTCCAAGATTGGAGACGGTCATGAGATTCTGCTGACTATGTAATGATACTCTGAAAACAAACACATATTTTTTAAAAAAGATAGACTTTAGGCATCATATAATTAGCTTTGCATTTCCGCTCAATATAACTGGACACACCATTTATGTATATGTTAAGTAACATTTATAATTTGTTTTGATAATATACGTTGGAAAGACAGAAACTATTTGCCCTTTGGTGAAGAATATATTCATGTAGAAATTTTGGAAACAGGCTTTTCCTAGTTAATAATTCAAATATTTAAATGATTTAAACATTCTACATATTTTAAGCAGAGTTTCAAATATTTAACATATTTGGTTAATTGTAGTTTTCCTCCCAAGCTGTTTTGTTACGGAATTTCTACAGATTAACACAAATACCAAACAATATGTATATTTTATGTACACTGCCTCTAAAGATCAGGTTTCTTCCCAATAAATATAAATCCAATATAACACTTTCTTTTGTGTGTGAAGTAGAAATTATTTTAACTTTTTCCCCCCAAGCAAGAGGAATCACAAACAAATGTAGCTGACAGGGCTTAACTGAAATCAGAATATGTAAATATCATTTTTTCCAAAATGATAACTGACTTCTATTCAATGTATTGCCACCAATGGTTTAATTAATTCAAATCGATTCACACAATCCAGTTCCAAACACCAACACTTTGTAGCATGACCACATGAAAAGGCACGCCAGGCAGAATTTGTCATTTTATACAATCCTTAAGAGGCCAGAAATTTATAAAAGCTTTTGTTTTAGACTATGGGTGGACCTTGACTTATGACTGATTGCTTAACAACTGTTTAAAGTTACGATGGATCCTGAAAAAGTTACTTATGACCTAGATTTAAAGTTCCAACATCTGGCTCCCTCTGGATGTAAGATAGCATTGTGAGTGCTGGACTAAATTTATGGCAACTTGCAGTGTCCTGCAGTCACATGACTGGGATTTATGAAGTTTTTGCTGGAAACCAGTACTTACAGGATCTTCAAGGCCGTTTGCTGTGAGAATAGAATGTTACCAGTTTGATACCTCAGAGTTTCTCAAAACATCTTACTAGCATCACATTGGCTGGCCGGGGGACTGGTCATGGGGAAAGGGAGTGGGAAATGAAAGAATAGTTTTGTATTTTGAGCGGGAACACCAATTTCTTTCAGTAAAAGTTCCTTTGCTTCAGCTAAATATAGTCATGAGTCTCACTTTCCTGAGAGAGTAGACTGGGGCAGTAACTTTTGTCATACGGACTCATTGTGGAGTTCATATCTATGAGTAAGTTGTCCTACACATAACATTGGACACAACTGACACAGGGTGTTATCCTTGGTGGTTTTCTTCTTCATATTAAAGCGGTTCCAAATTTCATAACTAACCCTATTACATATTACTGAATACAATATTTAAAGTTGGAATATTTTATGGCTTAATATTGTCTAAAGCAGTCACATAACTATGTATACAACTAGAATGCCCTATAAAGATTTTCAATTCTTTACTAATAAAAGAATATTAAGTAAGTAAAGTTAAAACTAAGGTAATACTGATGTCAGTTTCCATATTACTGTAAATTTTGAACAGATTTATCTTAACACGGAAAGCTTAGGTTACCTTAGTAACAAATTGAATCTTTTAGATAATAAAAGTGAGGCAGATATTACCCTGACAAGTAATAAATTGGACATAATTTTTTGAAATGGGAACCAAGGCCCAGTTTCTTGAAGAAATTTTAGAAAATAGCTTTTTCATAATACTAATGAGATAGAAATATTATTGTAATGGTTTTATTTTGGGATAATGAATATAAATAGGCTGAAATAATAAGAGAAGAAAATGTATGTTATTACATTAAATATCCATTTCCCGAAAGTCTACTTTTATTGTGCTATATATTTCCAGATAAAATTTTAAATATTAACAATCTTTAGTTTTTCATCATTATAAAGGTGGAATAGTCAAATTTTGAACAGATTTATTAGATCTGATTAGTAATCCTTTCATCCACAAATGACACCACAAATTTTAACTCTTATTTGTGAAATGTCAATCTAATATTTTATCAAAGTAACATATGACAAGAATTCATGGAAGCATATATTATATATAGCATTTCTTTAGATTATATTGCAGTGCACCTGAATTAGATGAAGACAAGATGATGGTGATTATTACTCTATCCATTATGCCAAAATCTAAAGATACTTTTATAATTGCCTCTTCCCATTCCCCTCCCCCCCATAACAGTACATGTAATGTAGAGTGAGAGCAATTGGCTTAAAATCATCCTGTGAGGTACCCTAACAATTTCATTTGTGTCTTTTATTGTATTTGGTTGCCAAACAGATATAGTTATGGGAAGAGAAATAGAATGTGTGAATCCAATGACTGAATATCATTGCTTATGGCTGAACATTTCCAAGGAACACACGTTAACCACACACATATTTATATAGAGTTAAATGTAGGGAGTGTAAATTGAAATCCATTTGAGAGTTAATTTAAGGCAGAACTGGCTCCTTTATGTTCCATGATTTCATTCTACCAAGAAATGGTTACAAGCGTCAACGGCAGATCTATAACAGATTTCCAGATGTTCTTTAAGTAACGCTTTTGAAAAATTAAAAAAATGAAAGAGTTTTAAACACAAACACACACACAAGAAGTTTCAAACATACAGCAAGGTGACCACCTAAACAGCATCAGGAACAAGAGACAGATCTGACATTTTAAGTTACTGTTTTTTCAGAAATATATGAAAAGGAGAATAATAATAGCAGTAGACTTATATACCGCTTGAATGGTCAATCAGCTTGGAGCAACCTTCAACAGAACCTTTTGCCAGAAAAAATTTAGGTGAACAGATCATGGAATGAATTCAACTTTGCACTGGGAACCTCCAGGGGGCGCTAGTTAATAAATACATTTCCAGTCGTGAGTACTTATTTCATAGGGTTTAACCAGTGGCGGGATTCAAATAATTTAACAACCAGTTCTGTGCCCTAATGAACAGCTGGGTAGGCATGGCTTGGTGGTCATGTGATCATGTGGGCATCGTCACTCAAGTCAATGGGCACTTCACCTTAGCTATTACAGTGTAATAAGGCTTAACCAGAGAGGCAGTTTCTATAAGCAGGGCAAT
Organism: Thamnophis elegans; assembly: GCF_009769535.1. Taxonomy (NCBI): domain Eukaryota; kingdom Metazoa; phylum Chordata; class Lepidosauria; order Squamata; family Natricidae; genus Thamnophis; species Thamnophis elegans. The sequence goes on along the minus strand of NC_045546.1, from coordinate 14,487,647 downwards.
AAAGATTAGGCTAGAAACAACACCAGAATGTTTTTTTCCTGCCTTCCTTACAGGATTAGCCCTGTAAAGTGGAAAAGAACAAAAGGAGATTTCTTTCAACAATCACTTCTCTGAACTGCTTAGAAAATTAACAACCACTTCTCCCAAACAGGTGCAAACTGGCTGAATCCCACCACTGGGTTTAACTGTTGTTTTGGGATGTGATTTAAGGCAGCGGCACTAAAACTCCTTTCTTTCCTCCCATGATTGTAAATAACCCCCATAAAAAGCAATTCTTACTTGACCAAATGCTTTATCAGGATGTCCAACATCTCCCGGTTTTTCTCTGGCAATTTGTGGACAAGGGCGTGGACTGCTTCCACTCTGTAATTCTGGTCATCAGACTCTATTAACGAGATAGTAACAATAAAAATAACCCAATGAGTTCTCCTGTACTAAGTGTTTTCAAACAGAAGCTGGAGGTCGTCCTGGCTGAGATGTTCTAGCTCAGGGGTGTGAAACTTCCGGCCTGTGGGCTGGATGTGTCATAGGTTGGCCACACCCACCCCCGGTTTAGCAAAGGGGAAAAAAAGTTGAGATACGTCATGTGATGACAATATGTCATCGCAAGTTTGACATCCCTGTTCTAACTAGTGGATTATATGCTGAGGAAGGCATTGATTAAGATGATCTTTAAGATTCCCCCCAATTTTAAGAATACTATATAAATCTCTGCTACTCCAATCATCATTGCTATATCACATGCTACTTATTGTCAGGAACAAAAATGGAATTTTAAAGATTTCTTTAAACAAACAAAAGCTGACAAAGTATACACCACCAGATGTCTAAACACTACTGATTATCCACCGCACAGAAATGCATAAGGCCATCCACATAGAAAGTTTTAAAATGCACATTGAATTCTTAAAATAGAAATGGATAAAATAGACATATGAATATCAAAAGCTACTGGCAGGAATGGGACAAAAGAAGACGTGATTTGCAAAGGGACAAATAAATGAAAATTTATTGCTGAACTCACCTCCCACTTCCCACATATCTTTAAGCCCAGTTTTAATTTTATTCAAGTTGGATTCCTGCTCTATTCAATCACTTTCATCTAAATGGCTTCCCGTATAAAATCTGTGTTAGGCCATTGATGGGGGGGAGTGTCCTAATTCCATGGCAATCTGGGAATATCTACAAGTATCCCCCGAGAGATCTCACTTAAAAAGTCACAAACACACAAAGGCATGTTTGTTTAGAGCAGTGGTCCCCAACCCCCGGTCCGCGGACCGGTGCCGGGCCGTGGAGTACCTGGCACCGGGCCGCGCAGCGGCCGGGGGCCATGATCGCTCTTTTAAATCCGCTCCTCTTAAATGCATTTCTCTCCCCCCCCTTTGGTCCCACCCTCGGCTCTCTCTCCCTCCCTCCCTCACCGTCTCCTCCCTTCTCTCTCCCCCCCCACCCGCACCGATCCATCGCCAGGGAAAGAGAGAGTGAGAGAGTGAGAGAGGAGAGAGAGAGGGAGAGAGGGAGGGAGTCAAGAAAACTGTTCCGGCCGCCGCTGAAATGACTCAGTAACTTTTGCGCTTGGATCTGCTTTTTCAAACCTCCCCCAATCATCATCGCCTTCCTTCCCGCCCTGCCGTGCTTGGTCTGGCTCTTTTCTTTTTTGCTCTCTCCTCGGCTTTTCCTGCTTTCTCCCTGCAATTTTGTCACCCAGATGCATGCTGTGGTTCGTGAGTGCGGCTCGGTTTTATGTGTCCGCTTCTCTCCCTTTCTCTCCACACACCCCCCACCTCCATTTAATTATTTTTTTTTAAAGAAAGAAAACCGTAGTTCTGCCAATTGCAAAAAAAAAAAAAGTGTGTGTGCGTGCATATCTGCCGGCGGGTGTGTGTTTGTGTGGTGTGTGTGTGTGTGTATGCACGCGCAGAGAGAGACTGGTTGGAAAGGAAGGACAGGACTGGCGGTGTGTGTTTCTGCAGCCCCTCCGGTGGAGGCTGCACTAGCCGTCAGATCTGGTGTTTTTTTTTTCCCCTCTCCTTTTTCCGGCAGGTCGTTTTAATCCTTGCTAATTACTTTCTGTTCTTCGCTTGCCAGCTTCCTTCCCACCCTCCTTCCTCCTCCTCCCCCCCCCGGCCGGGTGCGCCTCCCCGCTTTTACTCCCAAACAGTTATATATTTATATATATATTTATTTTCTCTCTCTCCACGGCATTCGCGCGCGCGCGCTCTGTTCTTTGCCCGCCGAATGTGGTGGGGAGGGGGAGGGCGGGCAGAAAGATTGGTCCGGGTTGAGGGTTCAGGATGGTCTTTGAGGAACATAAGTCTGTCCGGGTGGGGGAGGCATATCAAAGCACTTTATATTTATGTAATTGTATTTTATTTTGTAAGGCATGTTTAAATACAATAAAATAAAAGTTGTTTAATCAAAACAATCTGATATATAAACAATCAATGTGTCGTCGCGAACAACGCCCCCCCCCACCCCTGCGCGCGCTCAGCGGGCCACGGTAAAATTATCAAAGGCTGACTGGTCCGCGGCGATAAAAAGGTTGGGGACCACTGGTTTAGAGAATTGAGCCTTCAGTGGCCCTTTCCCTTTTAAATAAAAATAAAAATACAAGGACATACAAGAGAACTACTGGAAGGCCCACGGTATTGTTCACTGCCTGGCTCTTAGGAAAATTGAAATATTACAAAATGCCAACATCCAACAGTTTATATCGACTATTACAAGAAACACAGTAAATAAGAAACCAGATTTCTTTATAGACTTAGGTTGCTGTGGCATAAACTAATATATATAGTATACTAGTATATAAATATAGATGTATAGATAGATAGACTATAGTTGTTAGAATTCACTTTTTTCTCATTAATCTACACTCAATACCCCACAATGACAAAGTGAAAACAGCATAATAAAATTGAAAGGGTGTCTGATTACTTTCTAAATGCACTCTCTGTGTGTGTTTGTGCGTAATGTGCATACTGTATGTGGATACACACACACATACCTCCCTCCCTCTCTCTCCCTCTCTCCCCCAATTCCAGGATTATCATTCTTTTTTTTTCACTTACTAACAGCAATGATGAAATCCTTGTGTAATTTGAAGGTCATCAGTGGCTCTGCAAGACACCTGAGGGGAAAAATAGTGAAAAAAGAGGCTGAATGTAGTATTTTGAAGATTTTCGCATTTCATTCCAAAGCAGACACTTTAGCTCCATTCTAAACTCGCATGGCTATGAGTTATGGATAGTACTACTGAAGTCTTAAATAGTCACACAGCTGGAAGGAGAGATGATAAATAAAGCTTCTTGACGTGCCCTATTGCAGCTTTTTCCAAGCTGGTGACCTCCAGATGAGTTGGGCTACAAGAGGTTTGCTCTTTTTCAGCTGTATGATCTTTAGAGGATGTTACATGGAGGAAGGATATGATCATGGAAGCATAGGAGACAAAACTTTGTGACTAAATCATTCATAGTTCTCAAAGGTAAAGATCTTCTCACATCAAGTTTGGTTCCTTGATTCCATGTAATTTTCCTGGCCAGAGCACAGTAATGATTATTACTGCCTTGTTTTGTTTAGCCTACAGATTTCAGATTTCTAGTGATTTCTCATCAAGTCCTAAATGGGTTTGACGGCTTTGCTTGTTTAGACATTGACCAATGTTAGCTTGGTGCTGCAACAGGCTATCTTCTATGATTTCATTAAATTATGTGAAGAAGAAGGAAGTTTACTTAGATTCCAAAGAAGTTGCCGCGTCCTTAACTAAATTCAATCTGCCTCTTTATTTTGGATAAACCGTTGGAATTTTCCTAGAGGAGATCAACCCTGACTGCTCTTTAGAAGGCCAGATCCTGAAGATGAAACTCCAATACTTTGGCCACCTAATGAGAAGGAAGGACTCACTGGAGAAGAGCCTCATGCTGGGAAAGATTGAGGGCAAAAGAAGAAGGGGAGGACAGAGAATGAGGTGGCTGGATGGAGTCACCGAAGCAGTACGCATGAGCTCAAATGGACTCCAGAGGATGGTAAAAGACAGGAAAGCCTAGAGAATCCTTGTCCCTGGGGTCCATGGCTCACAACTAACAACAACAACAACAAATTTTCCCCTTGATTAGTGTTAAACATCTAAGAATATTCAAAGAGAGATACTTAGAGTCAAACCCTTGGCTGATCCTATCAAAAATACCACTCCCAATCACCAGTTATTCCAAAACAATAGAGAAGTAATTGTGATAGCTTTGCAATCTGAAATCCTATCAGCTTACTCTAAAAGTACCTCTGAACGTGTGCACTCTTAACAACTGTCTCAGTAGATTCAGTCAAAATACTCCAATATGGCTCAAATGAATTCAACATTAGGTTGTCTGGAATGCCAGACAATGGATTTAAAACTAATCTGCTTTCTGAATAAACATGTATCCTCATTTTTCCCCCATTCCTTGCCAATGCCGCTGCCTAAATTACTGGATTTATTAAACAAATAAGTTGTATTTATTTTATGTGATTCTAATAGACAATTAGTGAACCATGCTGCAGAAGTTCTGAATAAATGAATTAACTAGTTAAAGAAATATATTACCCAGTGTTGTAAGCATTAGATATCAACTAAGAAAAGGTCCATTTAAAAGGGAAAGATTCATAATGCACCAAAAATAAGACAAAATAACCAAAAAAAAATCAGAGATACTGACAAGCACCTGCCATAAGAGGCTGGAATGGCACATGGCTTATGCTTACCTGAGGTAGTTCTTTAGTCCACTTGTTATAGTTTTATTGTCCCAAATTTCCAAATCAATGTCCATATCAGGAGGAGATTTAGGAGCTATTAAAAAGGGAGAGAACCTGGATGAATCCATTTCCTAGTGGAATTTTAGGTACCCCTGCTAGTATTGTCATCACTTGAAGCCATGAAAATCTGTACATATTGAAATATTCAATACAGTTGGTAATTCAATATTAACAACAACTTATATCATTGGGGAAAAACAAGTAATATATGACAAACTATACAACACAGCTGTTTCGACACAGATCAACTACTGGTATGGATTCCTTGTTGAAAATATTTCTATACTCTTTCTTTCCAAAGAAGGGTAGTTCCGACTGCCCCCACCCCCAGCGCTATCCCTTCCTATATATATATATATATATCACTCTCTGGCTTGCCCACACATCCCAGCTACCCGAGGTGGTGTGCTGAAAGCCGCGTGCAGGAAATCGCCGTGTGTTTGAAGCCACATGCAAGTGCGGAAGGTGCGCACACAAGCAAAGCAAGAATGTGTGCGCTCGCTCACAATTTCGGTTCTGCACTAGGCGAACCAGTTGTTAAATTATGTGAAGCCCACCTCTGAGGACAATATCACCTTTATCATGGTCAGATAACTTCCTGGTCAAACTGCAAATAATGCTTAGAATTTCAGAGTCCCATGAAAGTTTCTGATGACCACTCTTAACAGGGATCTGTGTGTGAGATCCTGTCCCATTGTATTGTGTCCCAGATATTATGGTTGTGGTTCCCTTCTTTGGAAAGAAAGAGTATAGAAATATTTTCAACAAGGAATCCATACCAGTAGTTGAGCTGTGTTGAAACAGCTGTGTTGTATAGTTTGGGTAAAACAAGGACCCTAAATTGTTGGGGGCAATATGCTGACTCTGTAAAACCGCTTAGAGAGTGCTGTAAAGCACTGTGAAGCGGTATATAAGTCTACGTGCTATTGCTCTTGGTGGATCTACAGCAGTGGTGGGTCCCGGCAGCATCCACATGTGTGTGCATGGAAGCACCGAAGACTTAAAAGACCGGTAAGGAGCTCGGGCGGGCCATCCGGAGCACTGTACCAGAATGGTATCCGGTGCTCCGGGCAGGCTCCGGTACGCCCCTACCGGAGCGTACTGCCTGCAACTCACCACTGCTCTATAGCTCAAATAACGGAGGCTAAGAGGATGTTCATCTGTGACACAGACAACATGGACAGAAATCCTTTCACCCTTTACAATGTTAGAACTCAAGGTCAGTGTCTGAAACCAGAGGCAAGGAGATACTGAACTGACTCATGAGACAAACTCTGGCATTTGCTGCCAGCAATTACAATGAATGGTTGTCAATTTCAATCTTTAGAAGAGTTCATGAAAGATGAGGCTGTCAATGGCTATTAATAGTGTTGGTGATTAGTTTTATTATTTTCTAAATCATAGGAAGCAGAGGTGGCTTCCGGATTCTTTTACTGCCGGTTTGCTCACGGATGTGCATCGGGCGCATGTGCGGTCTGGGCACACGGGAGCTTGATGCACACATGCGCAGTAGTGAAAAATTGCTTTTGTGCATGCACAGAAGCAAAAAACAAGATGACAGCACCTACGGCACTGCTGATAGAACCGGTTCAGGGGCGTGGGCAGCCGAGTTACTACTTACTCGGTCGAACCGGTAAGAACTCACCTCTTAAGAATGGCTTAAAATAGTGGTTCCTGGGAAGCAAGAGTGAATGAGGCTTTTGCTCTCCAGTCCAACTTCCCATTTCCATTCAGTTGGCCATTATGTGATATAAAATGATGGACCAGAGGAGCTACAGCCTAACTTGGCAGAACTTTTATGCTCCTTCTCTATTGCCAAGCTACAGTTGTTGGCAGTGTCACTGGCAATTCTCTGCCGCTGTTTGACTGTCTTGCATAAATGCCAAAATGTTCCAGCATTTCAAAAGACTAAAAAATTGTGCTTGCTTTTAAATCTGATTACTGAATCACTCTCATTTTTATTGGAAATTGAAGAAACCATTTTAGAAGTTAGAATAATCTGAAATAAATAGTTCCCCCATAATTTGCTGTAATATATGTGGCAGCTAATAAAAAGAAATTTAATTTGCTCATAATCTCTTGAGCTGTGTTACTTTATATATCTTGGAGAACATGAATGAACGAATGAATGAAGGTTGTCGTATCATTTCCAAAAATTATCTCCAAAAAGTTTTTCAAATACTATGAACCAAAATGGTAAGCAGAACAGGAATTTTGCTACCAGAAATGGTAACATGTATTAATTGGGGTACAATCTTCACAATATAGAAAGACTGATTAATATAATGCGATTTTACGGTAAAATGCCATCTATAAATTATTTTACAATTTTGATGATTTCCCAAAAATAAAATAAAAATTCATAACTTAAAGGATTCCAAACTGACTCATGCAGTTAAAAAGGCTATTTTATATGTTTCATTTTGCATAATAATAATGCAGTTCCTTAAATTACAAAGGTTGTAGATATAGTACTCTGTTTTTGGTTATTAAGGTGTCTTAATGTTCTTAAATTTCAGTTTAACATTGCAAATCTTTTTATACAGACTCTCAAAGTATATTATTGTTGTGTCTTTTTATATTGTATTATTTATAACATTTCATCAGAATGCTGAAATTAAACTGAAGATAAAAAGCAGTTATAAGAGGTAGAAACATCATTTTAAGATTTCAGCACAGGTAGTCCTTGACTTATGACCAGCTTGACTGAGCCAGAGGTGAGTTGCTCCTGATTCGGCCTGGTTCGGCCAAACCGGTAGTGGTATTTTGGCCTGGGTCACAGAACCAGCAGCGACCCAGGCTGGCCATGCCCCCGAACCGGTTCCCTGGTTGCTGCTGCCAGCATGTTGTTTAGTAGTGTGCGTACGTGTGCAGTTCACTGTAAATTGTTATGCACATGCACAAAGAACAATTTGCATTCAACTGTGCATGCACGTGCAAGCAATGCGATGAAGTGAACCGGTAGTAAAACCGGGAGCAACCCACCTCTGAACTGAGCCCAAGATTTCTGTTTTTAAGTGAGATATTTGTTAAGTAAATTTTGACCCATTTTACGATTTTTCTTGCCATAGTTGTTAAGTGAATCATCTGGTTGTTTTAAGTGGCTTCCTCATTGACTTTGCTTGTCAGAAGGTCGGAAAGGTGATCACATGCAATGGTGGGATTGAAAATTTTTAGCAATAGGTTCTCTGCCTGGTTGGCGTGGCCGTGGCCATGGGGGGGCATGGCCTACTCGGCCTCCCCAGGCTCCAGAGACTTTTTATGAGCCTCCGGGAGGGCAAAAACTACCTCCCCTGTGCTCCGGAGGCGTTCCGGAAGCTGGAAACAGTCCCGTTTCTGCACTTCCTGAATGCCCGTTTTTCGCCCTCCCACAGCCTCCATATGAGCCTTGTACCTGGCATGATAAACTGGTGAGGTGTAGACTCCTGGGAGGGGCGGGGCAAGATGGGCGGAGGGAGCCAGTCCTTGCAACAACCGGTTCAGCGAACTGGATGCAAAATTAACATCCGGTTTACCCAAACTGATGTGAACCGTCTGAATCCCATCCCTGATCACATGACCATGGGACACTGCAACTGACACACACACACACACATGTATGTATGTATGTATGTATGTATGTATGCATGTATTTAGTGTCACAACCCCTTGGTATGCCCAAATATGGGAGGAGGCATACTGCTTCCTTTCTCTGTCCATCGGCTCGTCACAAGAGACCATCCAGACAGAAAGCCAATATTTTTTACTGTTGCCTTTGTTACATTTGTGTTGTATTTGTGCTGATAAATAAATAAAGGGAGACTAGTATAGATCTATTTCAAGCTATTTAGCTCTCATCAGCTAGCCATACCCTTACTGGGATTTGAACCTGTGCTGTATGTGCTGTGGCTTAGTGGCTAACACAACTGCCTAATATGTAATACAGCACAGGTTCAAATCCCAGTAAGGGTATGGCTAGCTGATGAGAGCTAAATAGCTTGAAATAGATCTATACTAGTCTCCCTTTATTTATTTATCAGCACAAATACAATACACACACACACACACACACACTAGTTGCCAAGCATCCACATTTTCATCACATGTTCATAGAGATGCTGCAAAGGTTGTAACTCTGAAAAATGGTCACAAGTCAGATGTTTCAGTGCTGTTATAACTTTGAATGGTCACTAAATGAACTGTTGTAAGTCGAGGACTAATCATGCAATTATCCTAGCAAATGAATAAAACTCAGTTGTAAATTGAATGCTAATCATATATAACCAGGATATATATTTGGAAAAAGGAATATTTAACCATTAAAAAACATTAGATGGGTGGTTACGCCTGAACTCCTCCTTTCCTAAGAACATATCCAATAAGCAGGACTGTTGGATAAGTACAAGCTTATTTTGCTTGCACATAGAAGTAGATTCTGGTGGAACACACAATAAAACACTGAAGCACAATGAACATCTCAGTATTCTTACAGAAAACGGTATTCATCAGCTTCTGCACTTTGGAGTTCACACCCCCTATCCGGTACAATCCCAAGATTGTGATACCTTCAAAGATAAACAAGAATACGGCGTAGTTAGACTTTATGAATGCTTCAATACGCACATTTACAGTTCACTTAAAACATCGATCTATCTAACAAAATGAAATTCAGAGTAGATAAAAGTGAAGTCTTACACTTAGGCAAGAAAAACCCAAAGTACACATATAGGCTGGGTGAAACAGGCTTAATAGCAGTGACAGGGATCTTGGAGTCTTAGTGGACAACCAATTAAATATGAGCTAACAGTGTGCAGCGGCAGCCAAAAAAGCCAATGCAATCCTAAATTGTGTTAACAGAGGGATACAATCAAGATCAAGAGAGGTACTATATACCACTCTATAAAGCCCTAGTGAGGCCACACCTAGAGTACTGCATCCAGTTTTGGTCACCACACTATAAAAAAGATGTTGAGACTCTAGAAAAAGTGCAGAGAAGAGCAACCAGATGATTAAGGGACTAGAGACTAAAACATATGAAGAACGGTTACAGGAACTGGACATGGCTAGTCTAGTGAAGAGAAGGACCAGGGGAGACGTGATAACAGTGTTCCAAGATTTGAGGGGTTGCCACAGAGAAGAGGGGAGGTCAAGCTATTTTCCAAGGAACTCAAAGGCCAGACAAGGAATAATGGATGGAAACTGATCAAGGAGAGATTCAACCTAGAAATAAGAAGGAATTTTCTGACAGGGAGAACAATCAACCAATGGAACAGCTTGGCTTTAGAAGTTGTGGGAGCTTCACCAGTGGAGGCTTTCAAGAAGAGATTGGACTGCCATTTGTCAGAAATGGTATAGGGTCTCTTGCTTGCACACTGGGGGGGGGGGGAGTTGTTGGACTAGATGACCTACAAGGTCCCTTCCAACTCTGTTAATCTGTAATCAGCCTTGTCACCTTGCCACTGTTGTGATGCATGGTCACAAATCCATATTGTGAGTTCATTTGTGAGGCACATTGCCCTCCAATATCCACAGGTAAGCCCCATGACTCTTTGCAACAGGGTCACATGACAGAAGAGTCCCAGATTAGAATAGGAATGAGAAGGCCATTGAAGTGTGATGGTCTCTATGTTCTCAGCAATCTGGAATCAATCAGTTTTTGAGTCCAATCTATCTCTCGAGGGAACATTGGGATAAAATTAGCATAGAAGGAAGAGGAATAGAAAGAAATAGGAGAAGGAAAAAGACATGGCCAATACTCTGAAACTGTACATCCCTATGTCTAGCTTTCAGAAAAATCTCCATGATGTAGATTATTTTTACCATCATGCAGATAATTAACGGCAGCGAACTGCACCTGCTGCTGTGCCCTAGAGGTGGAGCTCTCGCCTCACAATCAGGAGGTTGTGAGTTTGATCCTAGGTAGAGGCAGATGTAGGGTTTCCTGCTTGGGCATGGGGTTGGATTAGGTGACCTGCCAAGTTCCTTGCAAGGTGGTGATATAAAAGTGAGGATTGAATTAATAAGTCAATACAATGAACCAGACGTGTACAAACAAGGTTTAATGGTTTGAAAAGCCAGTCTTGTATAGCATTGCAGAGTTCAATGTCTTTCTTCTTGGAATCATGTTTAAATCAGTCAACTAACATATGGTGAGTGAAGAGACTTCAGGAAGCCCAAAGAGGATGGTTAAGTAATGACATAACACCACTGAAGACCAAAGGCCCACAATTTTAGATTAATTTAGGGTTTTTACTGAGTGAACCCCCTGATAAAAGCAGCCTAATATTTTTAAGAGCGGGCATTGCAAAGGTGAAATGCAAGTTATGCATTGCTTTCATAAAATGGGAATAACAATGATAGAGAACTACAATAGAACGTGTTTAAAGGTTTCCTATCTGTCAAGAAAAAGAAACGAAAAGAAAAAAACAGAGGCAGGATGATAGTTGGTAGCTAATATCATGGGTACAATTAGTATTTTGCAATAAGCTACAGCTACAAGTTCTGACACTTTGACGATAGTCAAATCTGCAATCCCCTCAAGGCAGCCATTTTGCTCAAACTGAGAAGTTTTAAATATGCTCAGCAGTCCCCAAGGGGTAAGAAGTATTAATTTAATTTCTTTGTTAATTACTTAGTTATTTAAATTGTTTGGTTTAATTGCAATGTTTTAAATTACACCAACAGTTTAATACGTACCTCTTACTTCCACTGCATGAATGCATTTTCTTACAAAATTAAAACCAGCTTCATTTAGGAATGCTATCAAAAGAAAAGACCCAAAATAACATCCATTATTCATCAGGCAAACCAGAAAGCCAAATTCATTGCTATCAAAACCACTGAATTATTGATGAGGCTTATATAATAATAATGAGGAGAAATCAAGTGACTTTTTGTTTTATGGTAGATAATCAGCATTAAAGAAAAAGCATTCCTTATTATCATTGCATCCTATTTCAGCAGAGAGATGTAGACCAAGAATGTCAAAATGGCGGCACACGTGCTGGATGCATCACGTGCAGGCCACACCCACCCCAGATCCGCAAATGGGAAAACCGTTATGAAACGTCACATGACATCAACATGACGTGGTTAAGTTTGATCCCCATGATGTAGACTAAAAAAGAAATCCCTTTCATCTATTATCATGAAAACAACGGGGCATGCTTGTGAAGTCACCACTAGGTGAGTTCAACCAGAAGGAAACCAGTTGACATTTAGACCACCATTCATACAATTTAAAACGAAGTTGTCTTATACTTCTGTTTTTGCTTCTGGAGTGTGAAAGACAAGGTGTTAAATAGAAAATAGATTTTTTAGAAAGCTAAAAGACGCCTATTGGCTATAGAGGGACATGACCTCCCCCAGGGATGGCATGCCTCCCTCTGGCAAGAAAGAGACACCCCCCATAGGTACTTCATGGGACATTATATTCGGAAGACTTTGTTGGGGGTCTGGGAAAAGATGAGGAAAAAATACTATCTTAGGGTTCCGTGCTGGTTGGCACCGTTAGAGGCCTTAACGCATCCCAGTGTATTTAATTGGACAAGAAACATAACATATAAAGACATTATGACAGAAGATGGCAACATGAAAACAAAGATGGAATTAGAGCAGCAGGGCAGGAATCTGGAATGGTGGGAATATTTACAGGTTAGAAACAGGTTTAAAAGCGATAAGGTACGGTTTGGGATCTACCCAAACCCTCAGGGGCTAGATAAGATTTTGTTTGGCGGAGACAAGAAAATGTTATCAAAGATTTATCAATTTTTAACCTGCCAAGATGCTAAAGAAGAGATGGATAAAAGCCTTCTAACAGCATGGGAGAGAAACTTTGGCTATGAGATTGAAATGGGCAAATGGTGGGATCTATGGAGTAAGACTATTAAACTTACAATATCTACAGCATTCAAAGAAAACATATACAAGATGGTTTATAGGTGGCACTTCCCCCCAACGAGGTTAGCCAAAATGTTTCCTGGGTTATCTCCACTGTGTTGGAAATGTGGAAGAAAGGATGACACATTCTACCATATTTGGTGGTCCTGTACTAAGGCCACGAAATACTGGAGAAGGATTCAAAAATGGCTAAAAGAGGTTACCGGGGCAAACATGGAATGGAAACCCGAGAATCTTCTACTAAGCATTAAACCAGAAAACATGAGCAATTCAATATGGCATTTGAGCCTACATATAATTGTGGCCGCAAGAATAACTTATGTGCAATTTTGGAAATCTACTAGCATACCATCGGAATATGCCATAATTAAAAAGATTTATGAGTGTGCAAAAATGGACAGAATGACGGGTTGGCTGAGGGACAAAGGAGAAACGGAACATTATCTTAGCTGGAACCTATGGTATATGTGGGCGACAAGGAGAACAGCAGGGACTTAAAACGGGGAAAGTTAAGTAGCAGTTAACAATGGGAACTAAAAGTGAACATGGGTATTGTAACAGATCCCTGAATTTTGTAATGAGAAGATGTGGCTTAGAGACCTAACAATGAGGAAAGAAAAAAAAAGTTGGGCTGTGAATGACTGTCACCGCGGGGAGGGGGGTGTTAAAAAAATAAAAAAAATAAAAAAAAGAAAGCTAAAAAGTAAGCCATTTTCTACGATGCAATGAATTCAACTAACAAAGGACACCCATAATTCCATCCTTAATCCACCCCCCTCCCATCGGAACAAAAGAAGGACAATAGAAGGGTATTGTTTAACACAATGTTAGTTAATTTCAGCTACTTTAAGACCTTCAATTCCCAGAATTCCTCAGCCAGCATGCTCAAGAATTCTGGGAGTTGAAATACATATATCTTAAGATGGCAGAGACTGAGAAATACTGATCTAACTGAATAGAGACCTTTTATTAACAGCGTTCCCAGTTTCTGGGAGAGAGAGGCCAATTTAGAAATCAGACCAACTCAAAACATTTCCCTTCAATCCATTATTTATTCATTGTTGCCTTTAAAAATTCCTCCTCTGACCTGAATCTCTAGAACTCAATGGGGTCTGGGAGATAATGTGGTTTTTATATTAACCAGGGTAGGATATTTTATTCTATTATTTTGTATAATTTTTCTTCTGCATTGGAATGGAACTTTAAAGGTAAAGGTAATAGTTCTCCTTGCACATGTGAGCTGTCGTTCCCGACTCTAGGAGGAAGTACTCATCTCCCTTTCAAAGCCGAAGAGCCAGCGCTGTCTGAAGACGTCTCCGTGGTCATGCGGCCGGCATGACTAAATGCCGAAGGTGCACAGAGCACTGTTACCTTCCCACCAAAGTGGTCCCTATTTTTCTAATTGCATTTTTACATGCTTTTGAACTGCTAGGTTGGCAGAAGCTGGGACAAGTAACGGGAGCTCACTTTATTACATGGCACTAGGGATTCGAACTGCCAATCTTTCTGATCGACAAGCTCAGTGTCTTAGCCACTGAGCCACTTTGTCTAAGTATCAATTAGACATCCATTAATTTAGAATGAGGTGCAATAATCAGGAGAAAGAAAGCTACAAGGCAAAAGGGGAGGGGCACGTTTTGAAAATAAAATCAAATATACTCTATGACATGTCTGGGATCCTCATCTCCAATACTAGCTTCCCTTCAAAACCTATCATGCACCATGCAGAGAGAGAGGTTCACAGAAAGCCCACCAAAAGAAAAAAAGACCAATGTAGAGAAATCAAAAGCTCAGCATTAGACTTGAGACGTTTAACTTTCTTAAAACCAGGCCCACTAGTTTTACTTTTGTAAAAACTTATCCATCTATGCTGAAGAGGCGTAAGAAAGACAGCCGTGCTTGATAACGTTAAGTATTCTGTTTTAGAATCCAAGAAATGAATTCAGACCATTCAAGAGAAAATGTTGGGAGTAGAGAGTTTCATGTCATGACAAACTAATTAGAAAAGATGAAATGTCAGGCTGAACTGTACTTGATATCCATTCACAGAGGGAAAGAAAGCAGGCTATTATCAACTCTCGAAAGGCAAACAGTATTTGCAAACATTTCTTAGCCTTTTCAATGGGTAGATTTATTTCTGTAAGGTAGACTTCACAGATAGTTTAAAAGCCTTCTGTGGCTTATTTTGCTAACTAGCTGAATTATGGCAAACAAAACACAATGTTTCTAGCATAAAAAGGACAGTCACAAGCAGTCAAACAGTAAGATTTCCTTTCCATAACACATAGAATCCATCTTTCAACATTTTCTCCTATTAATCATTTTTTTAAATGTTATGTAACAATTTTTATTGTTAAAAAGGGTGATCAAAATATTTATCTTGGCATTTATATGAATGTTATTTAAATTCAGAAACATTTCCATATAATCAGTGACTTGCACTCTTCACAAATGTGTAGTTATTATCTAACTTATGAGCTGTGTTGGCTCATAAGTAGATAGAATGCAATACTGCCGGCTACTTCTGCTGCCTGCTGGCTACCTGCAATTTGGCAGTTCGAATCTCACCGGGCTCAATGACTCAGCCCTCCATCCTTCCGAGGTTGGTAAAATGTGGACCCAGATTGTTGGGGGCAATATGCTGACTCTAAACCGCTTAGAGAGGGCTGTAAAAGCACTGTGAAGCGGTATATAAGTCTAAGTGCTATTGCTAACTTATAGAAAAACCTTTCATCTAATTAGTTTTAAATTTGAAAAAATACAAGTGTATATTAATAGTTAATCAATTAAATCTGCATTTTAGTCAAACAAAGTTTTTACATTTTTCTTTTGTTTTGGAGAATATGGACATAAAATCAAACATCTAAGTGAGGATAATAAGGTAAAGGTCAAGGAGTCCCTGGGGATTTTACTTTGTTAGTTGTTGACGATTGTAGGGGATAGAACTCATCCGTTTCAAGGGCCATTGAGCCAGCACTGTCTGAAGACGTTTCCGTGATCATGTAGCCAGCATGACACCATGGAGTTCTCTTAGTTTCCCACCGAAATGGTATCTATTTATCTACTTGCATTTGCATGCTTTCAAGCTGCTAGGTTGGCAGGAGCTAGAGCAAGGATCAGGAGCTCGCCTTGTCACGCCACACTCAGGTCTCGAACCTGGGCTGTCGGCTTTCCAGCCGGCAAGCCCAGTGTCTTAATCACTGAGCCATCACGCCCGCCCCAAGTGGGGACGAGTTTGTATAAGTTATTTTTAGCCTGACTTGGTATTCATCACGGTTCAGGCCCTTAACCAGTGAATGTGGCATGCCAACACAATCAATCATAAGAGCCTATTGCTCTGAGTTGTCAACTGTATTTTAACATGTTGTCAAGGAGAATTTCATGAGAGAATTTGTGGGAGACTTTGGTGAGATCCAAATAGAGTTGTCAACATCTAATCTTGACGTAATGTCTCCAGGTGGATGTTACTCAGAGATGGTGTGTGTGTGTGTTTGGATGTATTCATGCACATGCATGTGTGTTTACGTATGTAGACAATTCAGTGGGAAAATAACAGCATTCCATGTTTCAATGTACACTTTGCTCTGCGACATATCATACTGGCCACATGACTATGGAAACGTCTGGCTCAGAGATGAGCATCCCCCCTTGAGACAGATATAATTTTTTACACACACACACACACACGTAAATAAAATGCAACATTTGTATGAAAGCCTTCCCTAAACTTCAAAGTTTATGCTGAAGGGAGCAAAAATATGTGAATGACTGAGAAATAGGGCTTATCTTACATACGCAGAAAGGGAAAAAAATAGCCATGCCTTATTTTGTTATCTTATGAACGTTTCTTTCAGCAGACAGCTAATATCAAATGCTTACAAATTGAAGTAAGGCTTGTTGAGAAAATGTTGTTTTTTCCTCCCAGGGGAAGTAAAAGGGAGTGGAATATTATTTAAGGAAAAACATTTAAGATGAAAAGAAATACTTTGCTCTTTCTAGCCTTATCCCAAACTGTTTTTAAAGTAAAGAAACCATTTTGCTAAAAAAAATATGAGAAGACTGGAAAAAAACCTGTGTGATACATATGACACATTTCATAGGTTTAATTGTTCCCAGAAATAAAAGTAAAACATTATTCCTGCAAGGTTAGAAAGCGCCAATAACATTTTGCTCATGAATTTTACTGAAGTCTAAAAATGTGATTACAATTTTGTCAACATTTTAGTCATAAAATAAGTTACTCTGCAGGTTCTATATTTAGTTTACTTTTGACTCATCAGATTAATACAGGTGATGGTAACAGGAAATCATGTTTAGAAACTCTCAGCTTAATGAGATTGTAGCCTAAAGGTATTTCAGCAATAATCAAGCTGTACACTTAAATATATATAAGGTAGCAATCAAATGCCTACCCTGGAACATTTTATTTTGCTTGTGCTATTTGAGGACTTGAATGGCAGAGGAAGATAATAGTAGAAGAAAATGGGGGGGGGGGGGGAAGCAGGAAACATTTACAACTTTAAAAAAATCTAAACATACATAATAATTTCAAATAATTAAAATTCAACTTACTTTCTTCTTTCTTGCTAATAATTGCTGGTAGAGTATAAATCTAAAAAGAACAAATTTGTATTATTATAATGTAATTTTTTGAAAATCAGATGAGGCTATTTCACTATTTTCTTATCAGAGTTATTGTTATTCGCCTATAGACAGCAGTCTTGCCAGACTAAAGTACTATCTGTATAACTATTAGATATGCTGTATTTTTCAAACGATAAGACGCACCGAAGTATAAGAGGCACCATGATTTTGAAGAGGTAAATTAAAACAAAGATTTTGCACTCTGCAGGCCTCCCAAATCTTCTGCACGCCTTGTTTTTTTGCAAAAAAAAAAAGGAGGGGGCATGCAGAGCTTTGGGAGGCTTGTGGAGTGCTCCTAGGGGGTGGGGTAAAAATGAGCAAAAACAGTCCTCCCCAGCCCCTAGAAGCACTTTGCAAGTTTCCCAATACCTCTGCACATCCATTTTTGCAAAGGGGGTGGAGTTTCGGTAGGCCAAAAATCTGTATTCAGTGTATAAGACGCACCCAGATTTTCACCCTCTTTTTGGGGGGAAAAGGTGCGTCTTATACTCCAAAAATACGGTAGTTGTGAACTGCTAGGGAGGACTCACCATCACTCTCTTTCTGTATACCAAAGATTCCAAGCTATGTTGGGTCTTTGCTTTTCCTCCTGCAACTTTGGATTACATTCGACCACACTACCCGATGCTCATCATTCCTAGCCATCATTGGAGGGACTCGGGAAGCATGACTTTTCTGTAGCTGCATCTGCCCTTAGGAACACCAAACCACTCAAAGTTCAACTAACTCTGCTCATTAAAGACCTGGCGGTTTTTCTAGGCATGGGGGCTAGAAGAGTAATAGAGCCCATGTTATTAGTTGATGGTGTTTTTGGGAGCCCATTTGTGTTAGTTGGCTGGGAACTGCATTTATAGAAATATTTTAATTCTTATTATTATTAAGATGAGTGAGATGAGTAGCCATATAAATCAAATCAAATTTAATCTAATCTAATTATTGATGCAACTCTCACCAATGCACAGAGGCCTCCATTCATATACTTCTACAACAACCTAGATAATATCTATCTATCTACAGTGTCTGTCTGTCTGTCTGTCTGTCTGTCTGTCTGTCTGTCTGTCTGTCTGTCTATCTATCTATCTATCTATCTATCTATCTATCTATCTATCTATCTATCTATCTATCTATCTATCTATCCATCCATCTATCATCTATCTATATCTATCTATCTATCTATCTATCTATCTATCTATCTATCTATCTATCTATCTATCTATCTATCTATCTATCTATCTATCTAATTTCTATGCCACCCATCTCACCTAAGTGACTCTTGATGGTTTACAAATATATATGCAGCCATATAAAAAATTAAAACAGAGTTAAAAGCAGTATTAAAAACAAAATAAAATTAGAGGTTACAAATTTAAAGGTTAAAATGTTAAAGAGGAGGTAGAATCACCTGCAAGCCATTAATCACCCTTGGGGTTGAATATTACTTTTAGGCCCCATGCCAATTGTCCCAAAGGTGCTTTTTCCAAAAGGCAAGTGAACTTTCTTGGTTTTTTCTTTGAAAATGTTTCACTTTTCATCCAAGAAGCTTCTTCAGTTCTAACTTCAGCTATTTGCTATTTTAATTCCTTTTATTGTCCTGATATTAACTTTATTTTTTACAATAAATCACTGAGAGATTTTGATAGTTTGCGGTAAATCAAGTCAGAACAAATAAATTGATTAATAAAAGTATATTTGTATTTTAAAACAGCAGTGATATTTTTAAATGGCATGCAAAACTATTTTGTTTGTTACTTTCAAAAATCTCAGAGGGAGCAGAAGTAGGGGGAAAGGGAGATGGAGGGATGGATGGATGAATGGAGGGAGGGAAGGAGAGAGAGAGAGGGAGAGAGGGAGAAATGTTTTTCTTACAGGTTCCTTTCCATCCATAGCTTCTAGCCAAAGTTTTCTGTTGGATTCAGAAAAAGCTTGCAGGGTAATGATCCCATGTCTATTTAAAAATAAAAGAACACAATATACAAATTAGAAACTTGGTTATTCATTTTGTTCCCATGAATCTGAAAGTTACACTAAATAAAAGTACAAAACACAGAACATGAAAAGATGTTAGGTATTACAATTCATCTGAGCATATCTGAAATATTAAAATAAATAAGAAATAAATAAATACGTTCTTATCAGGTTAACTGTTTCTGTTCTTAATACAAAATCTTCTTGCTTATTGCAAGTTTCCCAAGTGGAAATTTTCTAGGGCCATAAGGTGAACAAAGTTAACAAATAGCAATACAGCAGAAAATAACACAAAAAATAAAAGCTGTTAAATAATGAAAAGCAAGGTCAAAGAAGATTTTTCAAGGAGAGCAAATTCAAATTGTATTGTTATTATTTTGTTAAAATAGTGTGAAACAAAATACATTGATAAGATTTTATTCATTGCAGAATTCTTTATTTTTACCATTAATTTTAAATTAATGAGATAGGTTTGCTTTTGATGTGTTAAGTGATAATTGCTGGGAAAGCTAGCTATTATCGAAGGATGTATAGATACTTAATATCTATATAGGAATAAGCACATGTATACACACAGACACCAACTGATATACACACACAATAAAATGTATTCACATGAATAACTCTGTAATCTTCCAAAATGGTAACAGGTGATGCATTCAGAAAAAATAACAGCAATGTATTTTGTATAATTCATAAACCCAAAGGAGAAATGGATATCCAACAGCACTGAATATAGAAACAATGACTTTAAAACCCGAAAATGGAATCAATGACTTTGAAATGGGATTAAATCAGAGGTGGTATTCAGCCGGTTCGGACCGGTTCGCCAGAACTGGTAGCGGCGAACTGCGGAGGGGCCTGGGGGGAGGCACCCACCCGCCTTGGCTCCAAAACGTCCTATGTAGCTTCATTTACAATGTCACACGCATGCGTGCACATCACACATGTGTGCATGCCACACGCATGCATGCACACATGTGCAAGCAAAGCGCATGCAATGAAGGCCGTACACATTTGCGAAAGACACATACGTGACGCAAGCATGCGTGCACTCACAATAGCGAACCGATGGTAAACCTAAGTGAATCCTGCCGCTGGACTAAATGTGTAACATTATAGAAGATATGTCCCATAATGAAAAAGAATAGGGTCTTCTACAACAGGGGTCCCCAACCCCTCGTACTGGCCATGGGGCATTTAGAACCGGGCCGCGAAAGCAGAAGTTGCACACACCTCTCACACAAATGGAACTTCAAATAACTAGCTCACCACTCACACAAATGGAGCGTCACGCGCTCACAAGTGCCCACCACTTACACAAATGGAGCTGTGCACAAAAGCGTGCGTACCTGTCAGTCACACACAACCATTTCCTCTCCCCCCCCCATCGATCCACAAATCCAGGAAGTTTGGGGACCACTGCTCTAGGATATCAAATCTGCTGAGAGAAATAGAACTTGAACAAAAACCAACACAAAAAGATTTGAAAGTCATTGTGGAGATATAAGTGCAGATGCTTTATAGATAAAATGATTCTGGAGGACTTAACACACCTGTTTTATTTCTAAGAAGTAGAAAACTATTACCATTATGAATGGTTTTCCATCACATTTTATATAATCTAGAGCATGGGTGTCAAACTTGATGCGTCACATTGCCATCACATGACATTGTTTCCATTCGCGGAGCTGGGCTGGGTGTGGCCTGCATGTGATGCATCCGGCCCGCAGGCCGCCAGTTTGACACCCCTGATCTAGAGAGGTTTTGGGAACAGGAAAAAAAAAAGGTTGCGGGGTTAAATGCTATGCAGATGGCTCACAAAATGTCTAACAGGGCACCAGGATTTTTTTTCCCTTTAAGAGAATTTAAAAAATCACCCTTTCTAAAATTGCAAACCTTTCGGCAACTTCGATATCAAAGCAGAAGCGCTTGTCAATTGAATCTGTTTTTCTCCGGATGCAGGACTTCAGCTTGAACAATTCTGGTGAATTTGGAACAAGGCCGTTCTACCAAAAAAAAAAAAAAAAAAAAAAATTAAAAAAATTAGAAAGTTAGAATGAAGAAACATTCATTGCACAATGAAATCAATTGCCAAGTAAGATAAAGAAACTGTAATTATCAATCACAGGAGCTTTGGTTAACTTTGCCGATAAAACAGCAGCAGGAGAGAGATTATTTCCAGCACTTGCTTAATATTAACACAGAGGTCTCTTTCTGGCCATGAGACAAAGTACAGACTTAAAATATGTAAGACCTACCAGATCTATATTTCCCTTCTATATTTATTATATTTGCATAGACATGCATATTTACCTTTGCTTTTAAGTAGTGCTCACATGTTATTTCTGGAAGTATTTTGAATGAGGCAGGCAAACATCCTTTCTCTTCAAGAGAATGGAGAATATCTCTTTTGCAACAGACTCTGCAGACATTTGCCTTATTTAGCATTAAGAAATTTTTTCTTAGTTTAACTAGTAAATGAGCCACGGTGGTGCAGTGGTTAGAGTACAGTACTGCAGGCTACTTCTGCTGACTGCCAGCTGACTTTAATTTGGCAGTTTGAATCTCATCAGTCTCAAGGTTGACTCAGCCTTCCATCCTTCCCAGGTTGGTAAAACAAGGACCCAAATTGTTGAGGGCAATAGGCTGATTCTGTAAACCGCTTAGAGAGGGCTGTAAAGCGGTATATAAGTCTATAAGTGCTAATGTTATTAACTAATAAATTCAGCTTTTTTTTAAAGTTTAACCAATAAATCTGGAGTTACAAAAGATACTATAATCTCTACTGACTTTATTTCTTGAGGGGCTAAAATCAGCCAATGTCTAAGCTCTTCACTAAAGGCATCTTGTGTCAGTGATGACTCCCAGGGACTGCTAGTTTTCTAGAGAAGATTCCGGAAGTGGTTTTCCATTGCCTTCTTTGAAGGATTGAGAGAGAGGGACTGGCCCAAGATCACTTAACTAATTTTTGTGCCACTTTCCAGCCAGTACCATTAGACCAGCGGTTTTCAACCTGTGGTCCGTGGACCCTTGTGGGGGCTACCATGTCATCAGAGAGAATCAGGAAAGGCTTGAAGAAATGTTATGATTTAAATCTCGAGTTAACTTTTGGGGGTCCAAGGTGAAGGGTGAGAACGATTGCATTAAAACAGAGTGAATTTGCTGTTCTCTGTATATAGAAAATAATTACAACTGAGTGCTGTCACTCTACACTTTACTTTTTTTTTCATTATCACATTTCCAAATCTTATCTTGGCAGACAGAAGAACACACATAGAATACGGCATTCAGTTTTGGTCACCACACTAAAAAAAAAGATATTGAGATTCTAGAAAGAGTGCAGAGAAGAGCAACCAAGATGATTAGGGGACTGGAGGCTAAAACATACAAAGAATGGTTGCACGAACTGGGTATGTCTAGTCTAGTGAAGAGAAGCACCAGGGAAGACATGATAGCAGTCTTCCGATATTTGAGGGGCTGCCACAGAGAAGAGAGGGTCAAGCTATTTTCCAAAATACCTAAAGGCCAGACAAGGAATAATGGATGGAAACCTATTAAGGAGAGATTCAACCTAGAAATAAGGAGGAACCTTCTGACAGTGAGAACAATCAACCAATGGAACAGAAGTTGCCTTCAGAGTTGCAGGAACTTCATCACTGGAGGCTTTCAAGAAGAGATTGGACTGCCATTTGTCGGAAATGGTGTAGGGTCTCCTGCTTGGGTGGGGAGTTGGACTAGATGAGCTACAAGGTCCCTTCCAACTCTATTAATCTGTTAATTTCTCCTAAGGAGTGCTACATTTTAAGACTTTTAACAGACTAGAGAGAGAGAGAGAGCACCAGTTTGGTCTACTGCCTAAGGCACTGGGCTACAAAAGCAGGAAACCAGGAGTTCTAGTCCTGCCTTAGGCATGAAAACCAGCTGGGTGACTTTGAGCCAGTCACTCTGTCTAAGCCCAACTCACCTCACAGGCGTGCTGTTGTGGGGAAATAGGAGGGAGAAGTTGTGTTGGATATGTTCGCCACTTTGAGTTATTTGTAAAAAAAATAATGAAATGCAATACAATATAATACAATATAATTTTGTCATATAATTTTATTTGATAAATAATAAATAAATGTTCTAGAAGATACAGACATTGTTCTAGGTAAGCACATGACTAAAAAGTCATTCCGGTCTTTGGGATGATACTCACAACTTTCCCTCCAGATTTGGCTTCAGAAATACTCATTGTGAATGCTTTGGTCCCTTTGTCATATGTACAGTAATGTTTTATCCAAGCAAATCCTAACGGTCCTAAAAAAGAAGAGGAGGGGGAGTGTTTTTTTTTTTTGCAGGTCATGAGAACAAAAAATTCATAACAAGGAAACCTTTTATGCTAAAATTTATACTACAGTCATATAGGTAAAACTTCCCCTTGCACACATGTGCTAGTTGTTCCTGACTCTAGGGGGCGGTGCTCATCTCCATTTTAAAGCTGAAGAGCCAGTGCTGTCTGAAGACGTCTCCATGGTCATGTGGCCAGCAAGACCCTTACCACTCTCCCGGCCTTCCGTAAAGCGACCAAGATCTGGCTGTTCCGGCAGGCCTGGGCCTGTTGATTAACATCCAGCCCCACTCGATTGAATGGATGATATCTTATTTTTAATAATTGTATTTTTAATAATTGTATTTTTAATATTTTATATGTTTTTACTTTTGTTGTGAGCCACCCAGAGTCCCAAGGGAGTGGGCGGCATACAAATCTTATTAAAGTTGAAAGTTGATTGAATGCCGAAGGTGCACGGAACTCTGTTACCTTCCCATCAAAGATGGTCCCTATTTTTCTACTTGCATTTTTATATGCTTTTGAACTTCTGGGTTGGTAGAAACTGGGACAAGTAACGGGAGCTCACTCCATTATGCGGTGCTAGGGATTCGAACCGCCAAACTGCCAACCTTTCTGATCGACAAGCACAACAGCCACTGAGCCACCGCTTAGTCATATAGTATAAAGTAATTTTCATTAAAATATAATTTTATTAATTTATTTATGATTCCCACTTCAAAAGCCACCTCACTTGTAGACGACTCTGTAGATGATGCACTGATGATGTTACTTAGTTGGGTAATGAAATGTCTGCAAGAAACCACCAAGTTCAGAAAGCTACCAAGGACCCCACATGACTCTGGGAAGTGCACAATTTTTAAAAACAAACAAACAAAGGGATAAAGCTATGAGCACCAAAAAGAAAAGAAAATGCCCACCCATGAAATACGCTAAATGACGATATTTTTAGGTGTTTCCCCAAAATTAGCGCCGAGTATTTTGAGATACATGGGGAAACTCAGTCTATTTTAATCACCCGTCTCAAAATTACCACACGAAGATAATAATAAATACGTTAATCTAGTCTGCCATATAGGAGAGACTGTATCTCTGAGACTGAAATTACATTTGTGTCATCTTTCTCCATAGCCTAAACAAAGGAGGAAATAATTTCCTCCGCTATGACAACGGGTCACCGTGGCCTTTCACTGTCTAATGAAGCACTGTGTGGGGGCCTGGCATTTTCCTATGTCCTTGCTGTCCTCTTAATGATGTCCAAGGTAATTTCTGCTTAACAGACACCTTTGGGGTGGAGGGTTGCCTTTTATTATTTATCAGTTAGTTAAAGGATAGGGGGGAAAAATGCCCAGAGCAAACTGTCCGCTGTTCTGAAGCAGGAAAGGCAGCCTTGAAAAAATCATCAGAGCAATTTTTTTTGTCATTTAGAAGCTGTTTAATAGATGAGGAGGGCAAAACATTTCAGTGAAACAATCGTAACTTCAAGCTACTTGGTCCTCGGAGACCTGCTTTTAGGCAACTGAATATCACCATTCCAGAGTCATTAATTTAACAATCATTTTCAAGTGGTCACACCAATATTGAGAGAAAAAAAATCAAATGGATATATCTGACAGATGTCCCAGGAATAGCCATGCTCTTGCTCTTAACGTGGGATACAATGATGGCAACCAATGTTCCCTCTAATTTTTTTTTCAGTGTGAGCAGAAAGTATAGTCTTTGAGCGGCACATTTTCATGCCTGAGCACCTGAATTTTTTCACAGATGTCACCTAAGACAACGACGAAATCAGTATTATTTGAAACTCAGTTATGTTTATTCAAGGTACCCGCTTAATTAAAAGTGTTATATAATATCAGTATCACTTAAGATCCTGCTTAGCAACCAAAATGTTGGCTCAGAAAGTCTGCATTTGAAACAAAAAATAGCCTTTAAAGTTGTGGCGTGTTAGGAGCATTTTTATTCCTGCATTTAAACCACACACCACACACGGAGAGAGGGAAACATAGGAACTTCGAAGGGTGAATAATTTGAAATGGTAGTTGGAGAAAATAGTGTAAGTAAAATAGTGCTTTATATAATTAATGAACAGGGTTTTTTTTAATAGTTTCTTTTTACATTCATTTCTGTGTTCATTTTCTTGGGAATGAAATTCCTTGAGGCTAACTTAATTTTTGGAAGAAAAAAAAATGCCTGTAAACCAGCAAGAAATTTAAGACAATCTTTAAAATTTGTATTCAAGAATTTAACGAGAAAGCTTTTCTGTTTGCATTGCTTTCAGCAAACATTTCCTATTTTTACTGCCTTTCATTCACCCACTTTTCACTTATATGCTTATACATATTCATTAAGTGACAGCATTTGGCAGGCAGCATTGCTTTTCTACATTACTGTATGAAAATGTCCTGCATCTAAAAATGACTAATCTATGGCCTTATCACTGCTGTGATGAGCCCCTCTCACCAGAATAACTGCTGCCGCCGCCTCCTCCTCTTCCAACAGCACCACCACATTTGCTGTCCGGCGCTGCAGTTGAGGTGAAGCCGCCAAAGCTCCCACTGGTGCCCCCGCCCATGGCAGCGGCGGCGGTGCCTGCCTCCCCCTCCGCTCGGAACAACCTCACCTAAGCAGGGGTGCTGGCGGGAGCTTTGGCGGCTTCACCTCAGCCGCAGCGTTGGGCGGCAAATCCGGCAGTGCTGTTGGGGGAGGAGGAGGCAGCAGCAGATATTCCGTTCGAGCAGAAAGCAGGGCAAGGGATGGGAGGAAAGAAAAGAGCCTGAAGCGCCCGAAGCGATGGGCTTCTGGAAGGCGGAAAGCCGGGGGGGGGGGAGATACCGGCAGTTTGGGTGTCCAGGAGAGCCATCTCGGTGCCGTCGAGGGGGGGGGGAACACCAGGTGCTGGGCTGCCTCAGACTCGCCCTCTCCATGGCTCCCCAGGGCTGCAGCAAACCAAGCAACAAAGCGAGCTAGAAGGACCGCCGTTTTTTTTTAATATCTCTCCCAGTCTGGGGAAGTCCTTTGTGAGCAGCCAGTTCTAGCCGCCTGCAAAGGACTTCCCCACGTTTGCTTTGATAGAAATCTCTGCGCGGCAGTTAGAAACTGCTGCGGGGGTTTCTTGCCACGTGCGTGGCCGCACAGCCGCGCACCTTAGAGGAAACAGTGATGGCAACTCCTTGGGAAGCTAATAAAAACTTCTGCCATTTGATGACATCTTGAAATAAGCAAAGGGCTTGCTTATAAAATCTATTTTACTATTACAAAATCTCTGTCCTTATTGGTTACTTCTCTCTAATGATTTATAAGATACATCAGTTCTACCATTCGGTCTTTCTACTTCAGTGTGCAGGTGCCTTATCTTTCTAGTAAAATCTGTTTTTTTCCCCCCTAAAATATGGACATCCAATAGTAAAATAGTAAATCTGTCAACAAAAGGTCTTCTACAGGTGCATTGGTGTAGTCTGATAATAATAGGAATATAATATCATAGAAGAAAGCAAAGGTAGTACCATAGCACGTTGGGTACAATCCTAAAACAATGGGAATTTGAACACCTTTGGCATTGATAAATTCACCATCAGTCAAATTACCAAAGGCAGCTTTACTCAGAACAGCTTACAATCCTGCTATGATATCTCTAACACAGGGCTGGATCCGGTCCATGGGGTGCTTAGATCTGGCCCACGGGGCTGCCCTGGAAAAATCAAAGGACGATCCATGGTGCCTCTGCTAGCAAAAACGGAGCCAGGAGGGACACGCGCGGTCCTCCGAGCTACGTTTTTGCTGGCAGAACGCTAGCAAAACAAACTACTAGCAAAAGTGGCATTTGATCACATAAGTGACATCGAGCTGGCCACACACAACCCTGGCCTTCACCCCCCCCACAACCCCACAAGGTCAAACACAACCCTGATGCGGCACTCAATGAAATTGATTTTGACACCCTGCTCTAACACCACAAAAAACCTCAGCATCTGCCTACATCCCAGATCCTTGGGAAAGACTTGATGGCATAAATGCCAATCTAGTCTCAACATCTGGATGACTGTGCAACTAACTGTTATAATGGAAAAGAGTATAGACAGTTCTCAACTTACAATCATTGTTTAGCGCCTGCAATGGCACTGAAAAAAATGACCCATGACCGGTCGATAACCACAAAACACCGCAGGCCATGTGATCAAAACTCAGGAGCTTGGCAACTGGGCTTATATTTATGACAGTTTTGGAATAACTGAATTATTCCAGTCTAGAATAATGTGATCACTATTTGCGATCTTCTTAACTGGTTTCTTACAAGGGGTTTCCGAACAACTGCATGATTCAGTTAACAACTGCATGCATCAAGTACGACTGGAGCAAAAGAAGAAGGAAAACTCATTTAACCAACCGCCTTGCTTGCAACGGAAATTCTGGTTCCAATTGTATATTGAGGACTACCAGTACATACAGTATGATGTGTCTTTAACTCTATGAGGTGTTAACTTGTGGTTAACTTATAACTATATGTGTGCGTATTGGACTACTCACGCTTCTCTTGGAGTAGAGGTAGCCCTCCATAGTCCACTGGCTTGGTGGCCTGTAATCTTGGCTGGCAGACTTCTTCTCTGCCAGAAGTCGTTCACTTCCTGACGCGTGCTTTCAAAATTATTCCTGGTCTAAGGAATCAAACAGAGAAAAAGAAAGATGGTGGACAGTGATGGCCCCGCCCATAGGGAATAAAAGAGCGAAAGGAGAGAGGGGAGTTTGCTGGAGATAATTAGTTCAATTCATTAGGGTGAAGATCTGTTCTGACTTTTTGCAAGTATTGTCTGCCACAGAATGGCATTGGAAGATATCAGCCTGGCAGCTCTCCAAGCCTGATAAAGGTCTGTAATGTGAAATCTCTTGAAAGACTGTTGGCCGGGATTTGCTGGAGAGGATTCACTTAAACTAAATAAAACTAATCAGGAGAGGAGGTCAGCTTCGTGCTTTTCGGAAGCCTAGGTCAGAACACTAATATATTAATGTATTTGTCTTTATACCTCCTCCGAGTAAAATGGCTATTAATAAGCAAACTATATGCTGTATCTGAAGAGATGCTAGTATTGTATATTAGTGCATAATTCACTAGTACAGTAGCATTGCAGATCTCCATTAGTTCTTGGGATGAAAACAAAACTATATTTTTTTTTCAAGTACAGCAGATATAGATCTCTGCTCGGCTAATAAGTAAAAGACGTCAAGGCAACGGGATATCATTCATATAAAGTAGCCTTGGGGAATATTTATTATGTTGTAGCCAAGCACCAAATAAGCCCCCCCCCAAATCCAGGAATTAAAGCAGTTTCCCCCTCTCCCTTTAACTTACTGTTGAAAATGACCTCTTTAACACTAAATACAACTGCTTTGAACAAGCAGCAACTGGCACTGAATCATTGTGATATGTAACCAGAGTTGTGAGATTGAACTAATCTAATAACGACCTGTAAATTTCCTCAGCGCTTTGGCTAAAATATGCATCCTCCCCTTTGCTCTTTCAAAATATAAAGTTGAGAGCTAACAGTGACCCTGGTGCTTTTAAAATCAACAGTTTAGATATGATCTTAATACACACTTTCCTTTTCCTCTCTGTGGTCAGATTTTACCATTCTGTGAATGGTACATAAATATGCAACAGTACATATGAAATTTTTGCATCCTCAGTTTTGAATTGTTGACATTTGGAAGTTTGTATGAGGCTCCCTGTTTTCTCTTCCTCTTCTTCTTGATTCAGAGATTTAAAAATTTCTATTTATATGTTCTCTCCCTCTAAGCAGCAATTTGGACTTGCCCCAAAGGTAAGACAGATGACAGCATAAGAGTTAAAAGTATTTTGAGGACTGACATCCCCAGATACTTCATTCCTCCTTCATTCCCCCCTTCTCTCCCATCATGGTACTCTGCATTATAATGTGTTCAGCACGAAGCATATTTTCATCCTTAATATGTTTTGTTATACTGTATATTCTTATACATTCCAGTTATCTGTCTATGGAAATTCTCAGTCATCCAGGTCATGGTTGTCTCAAGGTGCTTTTCAATTGGACTTTCTGGGTTTTTTTCGAAGATGTTTCGCTTCTCATCCAAAAAACTTCTTCAGCATCTTAAAGCGAAATGTCTTCAAAGAAAAACCAGAAAGTCCAGCTGCCTCTTCCAGTTATCTGGGATTAAGATGGAAGGTGGGGGTGGGGCAGGGGGAAGAAACGCATCAAACTATAATAAATATAAAATGCATCTGGTGACATATTCACTCACTCCCTGTTTATTTAACTTTATGTTTCTCCACATGTCCTGATGTCAATTACAGTTGCTGTACTCAATGTGGTGGGTCTATGGATTCCAACAGACCCCAAAACCCCAGACTTGCACGTTCATAAGGATCTAGTCCATGTGATTTTGCTTGTTGCGTGCCCATATCCATAATGCAATGTGCGTGTGACACCCCTTCTGCATGACCCGCCCCTGCACATGCACCCGTGACACACCCCCCCCCCCAGAAATGTGCATCCAACCCCCGCTCCTGTGCACTAGTTTGGGCCTAGGCCACCCTGCAGCCTCCTGGGACCAAAAATGGGGCATGGGAGGGTGCGCTGCACGCCCACGCTCCCCCTGAGCATGCATGACAGAGCCACAATAATCAGGTGGTTAGTGGGAGGCATGTGACATGCAGGGTGGAGCTGAGCTGGGGTGACGGCTCACATGACCGCAGAGAGGGCTCCGTGTGCCATCTGTGGCATGCGTGCCATAGGTTCGCCATCCCGGATCTAGCAAATTAAATTGTTAAGACAGACATTTGTTATGTAAGTTTTGCCCCATTTTACATCCTTTTTCTTTGCCCCAGTGGTTAAGTGACTCACTGCAGCTACAGTAAGTGAGTAATATGGCTGTTAACTTTTTATAGAAATCTCATAAAAATGGGAGGTTGGCATGCTGCAGAACAAAATTCTACTCTCAGCATTTTTATTTTCAGAATGTATCTGGACTTCTAACAGGTCAGTAAGAAAAAGGGAAATAAAAAACAACGGATGATCAAAGCACACGTTCTGCTTTGAAGTGTGTCCATTTGTGGAGCAAACAATAAAAGGCAATAGGAAGATGGGTAGCAGATTACATTCCATTTAAGCAGTACTTTTTAGCTGCATATAAACATATTACAAATAGTCCTTGATTTACAACAGTTTTAGTGACCGCTTGAACTTACAACAGCACTGAAAAATATACACTATATTGCCAAAAGTATTCGCTCACCCATCCAAATAATCAGAATCAGGTGTTCCAATCACTTCCATGGCCACAGGTATATAAAATCAAGTACCAAGGCATGCAGACTGTTTTTACAAACATTTGGGAAAGAATGGGTCGCTCTCAGGAGCTCAGTGAATTCCAGCATGGAACTGTGATAGGATGCCACCTGTGCAACAAATCCAGTCGTGACATTTCCTCGCTCCTAAATATTCCACAGTCAACTGTCAGCTGTATTATAAGAACGTGGAAATGTTTGGGAATGACAGCAACTCAGCCACGAAGTGGTAGGCCATGTAAACTCGTCCAACATCAGTGTGTGACCTCCCAAATGCGCTTCTGGAAGAATGGTCAAAGATTCCCATAAACACACTCCTGAACCTTGTGGACAGCCTTCCCCGAAGAGTTGAAGCTGTTATAGCTGCAAAGGGTGGACCAATGTCATATTGAACCCTATGGATTAGGAATAGTATGTCACTTACAGTAAGTTCATATGCGAGTAAAGGCAGGTGAGTGAATACTTTTGGCAATATACAGTACTTATGACCATTTTTCACATTTACAATT
Source organism: Thamnophis elegans (assembly GCF_009769535.1). NCBI lineage: Eukaryota > Metazoa > Chordata > Lepidosauria > Squamata > Natricidae > Thamnophis > Thamnophis elegans. The sequence goes on along the minus strand of NC_045546.1, from coordinate 14,456,215 downwards.
GTTGCTGCCTCCCTGTAGTCACATGTTCAAAATTCAGGGCACCTGGAAGTTGACTCATATTTATGATGGCTACAGGGTCCCAGGGTCATGTTTATACTTTTGCAACATTCCTGAGCCCAAAATTTAGGTTGCTAAGTGAGAAATTTGTTAGAAGTGAGTTTTACCCCCTTTTACAACTTTTCTTGCCACATTTGTTAAGTGAATCACTGCAGTTGTTAAATTAGTAACCTGATTGTTAAGTGAATCAGGTTTCCCCATTGACTTTGCTTGTCAGAAAGTTGCAAAAATGGATCACATGACCCGGGACACAGCAACCGTCATATATGGGAGTCAGTGATCAAGCATCTGAAGGTAAATCACATGACCATGGAGATGCTGCAACGGTCATAAGTCTGAGAAATGGTCATAAGCCACTTTTTTCAGTGCCATTATAACTCTGAATGGCCACTCAGTGAACTGTTGTAAATCGAGGACTACCTGTACTCGCTTATAACTTAGGAATTTTAAACTTGATTTTCCAAGGTAGAGACCGGAAATGTCTGTTCCTTGGAATTATAATAATTTATAATTGGTGGTTTTAATGTTTTTGTTTTATATTCTAAGCAGCCTAGAATCACGAGATGGGAGGCAAATAAATAAAAAAATAAATAAATGTGATAAGCAATTGCAGGAAAGTTTGTGCATTTATGCCTGAAACTATTCATTTTATTTTCCAGAGATTCAATGTTGTAACTGAATTGGGCAGTCATCATAAGGCATTCAATTATTCAAAAAATGCTAGTAAATGAAATTTAGTCTTACATTCTGCAAATTGAACTGCAGCTGTTGCTTGTATGGTGCAAATTCTTGGGCCAGCTCGTATCCTCATGGTAAAATGTAAATAATCCCTGAAGAAATGCCAAAAGCTGGGGGGAAAAAAAAAAAAAAAAAACAAAAAACGAGCAAACAAAATAGAATCAAAACCCAAAGGAAGAGTTTAAAATTCATTTTATCCATCGTGTAACTGAAAGAACATGAATCAATGTCTGTGAAGATATTAAGAGGACAAAATGTGAAAACAAAACACGGTTTCTTTCTTTGGCTTTTTCAAAGAAGAATCGAGACTTTGATGCATTATTCTAAGCATAGTTTGTTAGCCCACCTTCGAAGCTGGTTGCTAGCACAAAGAGTTGGTGAGCACAAGTATTTTGGTTTGTAGCTATCCAGTGGTGGGTTCCAGATCCCGTTGCAACCAGTACGGTGCAACTGGGCCGGGTGTCCACCACATGCATGCGTGCATGGCACACATGCATACTTACCCCCGCGACGCTCCAGCTGCTCGACGGAGTGTCGCGCAGGTGCCATACACTCCATGCACGGAAGCCCCGATTGGCTCAAATACAGGTAAGGAGGATGGGCGGGCCCTCCGGAGCACCGTATTGGAACGGTACCTGGTGTGCCCCAGACACCAGTATGTCTGTACCGGGGTGTACTGGTCATATCCCACCACTGTAGTTATCCCAAGATGCCAATGTTGTCTCTTTTAAAACCACTGAGAGAAATCAGGAGGTAGGACAGCAGAAGAAAATAGAAAACAACAAAGCCAAGCTGCAAGTCAGAGATGTCCAACCTTGCCAACTTTAAGACTTGTGGACTTCAACTCCCAGAATACCCCAGCTAGCAATTTGCCAAAGATGGATAACCCTACTGCAGGGCAAGGATAGGAATGGAAGACTGACTGGTCCGAAGGAATTAGGAGGTAAGTCAGGAAAGAACACGAAAGGTAAGTAGGGAGAGAGAAAAGAAGAGAACGAGACCCAAAAATAAAAGCTGGAGTTGCAAATTATTGAAAATAATTACTATAATAGCACGTTGATTCACCAGAATTCACCAGTGGTGAATTCCTGCCGGTTCTGATGGGTTCGGCTGAACCGGTAGTAGTTTGGCGGCCTAGATCGCTGAAACCAGCAGTGACCCAGGCCTGCCACGCCCCCGAACTGATTCCCTGGGCAGCACCGATGGCGCTGCCATCTTGTTTTTCAGTAATGCGCATGCGCAGAACTATTTTAATTGTGAACCGGCAGTAATGCCTGCTGGAACCCATCTCCATTTGAGTCTGAATATTCACCGTAACTACAGAGACCATGCAGCATTGACTGTGATATTTTAGGTCTTCTATTAACAGCAGATACTTTATAGACCTGTCCCAAACTGACAACTTGATAGCTAAAACCAGTACACAGGCTTACACATGTGGTGGGAGATATTGTCTCTAGTCCAGATTGTGGGAAAAGGCTGAGATTCAGGAAAGAACATCCAAAGTAAGACCAAAGTTAAGACCAGCTTCCAATTAACCAGAATATCATTTTTTAAAGCAGTGAGCAAGACTTTTATTAAGCCTTTTATCAATTTAAGCATTATTGTTTGTTAATACCTCTAATTTCAGCACCAAGGTTGAAGATTATTATTATTATTCTTTTGCAAATGAATGTAAGCTTCCTTAATTTTCTGCTGTCCATCTTTTGGTAAACCCATTGTGCTCCTTAGTTCAATGTAGTATCAAGGTGAGACTTCCATGTCAGCTTCAGATTATGTACGTGTTGTGTTTTTAAATATCTTCTTAATCTTAGACAACTCCCGACACTAGATGGCAGTCATGGCAAATTTATTGTGAAGATCTGCTACATCTCTTCTGAAGAATTTATTTTTCAGAAATCCCTACTTTAAATACTTTTGTCAATAAAAGTCATATACCAAAATATAGGCTCTAAGGGACCTCAGGGCCGCTTCTAAATGAGAGGGGCGGCAAGTAAATTTAATAAATAAATAAATGTATGGTTCAGTATAATGGGAGCAACAGAGCTGTATGAAAAATCCAGAAAATGTTGGTACAAGACCTGCATTAATATAAATGGCTCTAAGGCAGTATTGGTGAACCTTTTTGGCACCGAGTGCCGAAATGGGAGAGTGCGAGTGTCGGAAACTGGAAGAGCAGCCACCCGGTGCGCATGTGTGTGCACTCATGTGCAACAACCCCCTAGCCTTCCGGTTTCTGGTGCGCATGTGCGCGAGACCAGCTGGCCAGTGCGGATGTCGGAAACCAGAAGCAGCTGCCCGGTGTGCACATGCGCATTGGGCGGCTACTCTTCCTGTTTCCAGTGCTCCCGTGTGTGTGAAGACCAGCTGGCCTACAGACCAGAACCCGGAAGAGCAACACGTGAACCGTTGTTCACGTGCCCAGAGATGGCTCTGTGTGCCACATCCGTCACGCGTGCCATAGATTCGCCATCACGGTTCTAAGGTGTCTCCACAGATGTTCCATCAGTTGGAGACTCAGAATTGTGACGATTTCAGACATGGATCTTGAATAATCTCAGAATCTTATTGTACCTGAATTCATATATAGTCTTAAGATAGGCTGGAAAGTGGGTGAGTGGGCAGGGAAAGAAATAACATTGTCACCAGTAAGCAGGAAGAGAAATTAACTTTCTAGCTAGGTCCTATACCAGTGATGGCGAGCCTATGGCACCAGAGCCCTCTCTGTGGGCACGCGAGCCATCGCCCCAGCTCAGCTCCACCACGCATGTGCGTGCATCTCTCACTGGGCAGCTGATTTTCGGGTCTTTGCCGCGCATGCGCTGGGGCGCATGTAGGAGTCATGCATGCATGCATGAGAGCGGGTGGGTCATGCACGCATGCAAGGGGTGGGGGGGAGCACAGGGAGTGCAGTGCTCTCCCCCACAGCCCGTTTTTGCTCCCAGGAGGCTGCAGGGAGGCCAACTAGGCTCAAAGTGGGGCGTGGGGGGGGTCACACATGCATGCGTGGGGGAGCAGGTGTGAATGCATGCAGGGGGGGCGTGTGTTGTCATGCACATGTGTGCATTTTTGGCACATGACAACAAAAGGTTAGCCATCCCTGTCCTTTAAAGTGTCCTTTGGTGATGGACAATTGTTTGAATTCCCAGGAGAGGGGGAATATTTTGAAGAAGTGAAAGTTAGCACAGTTTAGAGAATGAGAATTAAGACAGCCCTTCCCTATTGGTTACCAGAATATATGTTTTATAGTGCAAGGAACTGTTTTAGTTTGGCAAGACTTCTGCCTATAGGCGAGGAACAATATAAAACCAGTTAGAAGAGTCTTGATCTTTCCTATTTTTTTGGAGCCTGACATACTTTAGACAAAGAGCTTCTCTGTCTCTTGAGTACGTGTACACAGTTGAACAGTCTCCCTACCCTACTGTGGCAGCAAGGCATTTTTTAATTCCATTACTGCCAACCACAGGTGTCTCAGGAGCCAACATTTTCATCGTAATGACAAAAAGAGTGTCATGCCATCATGATGCAAGTTCTACTACCCCTTTCATGCATCAACACAAAACTGCTGTTGCAATGGTGCATTACGACGAGGTGTACCGGTGCCTGCCGGGAGCACCGGGTACCGTTCTGGTACGGTGCTTCAGAGGGCCCACCCACCCGCCATCCTTACCTGTATTTGAGCTCTTCGGCCTCTTCGCAGAGGCGTCGCAGAGCATCACAGACGGTAAACACGCATGTGTGTGCTGCATGCATGTGCTCGTGCACTGCGCATATTCATGTGGTGGAGGCCGGGCCCGTTGCACTGTAACGGTTGCACTGGGATCCGGAACCCACCACTGTTCTGTTGCCATCTTCCCCTTTGTTTGGCTGTGCTGCTCCCAAACAAATGTCTGATTTTTGCCACTTTCCAGAACTGATTTATTTTTTTGGTAACTATCTTTTCTTTCTTTCTTTTCTTTCTTTCTTTCTTCTTTCTTTCTTTCTTTCTTTCTTTCTTCTTTCTTTCTTTTTCTTCTTCTTTCTTTTTTTTTTCTTTCTTTCTCTTCTTTCTTTCTTTTTTCTTTCTTTCTTCTTCCTTCCTTCCTCCTTCCTTCCTTCTCTCTTTTTCTTCTTCCTTTTCTCCTCCCTTCTTTTTCTCCTCCTTCCTTTCTTCTTCCTGTCTTCCTTTTTCTCCTTCCTTCCTTCCTTCCTTCCTTCCTTCCACAGCAAGAGGAAGGACGTGCAAAAATTGTGGCAAGAAAGACCAAGCAAGAAACAAGCAAAAGGACATGGAGTCACGTACAGTTGGGATGAAGAAGACAGGGCATCCAGGAAGGTTCTTGCTCCGCCCCACTTTAGAAATGCAACTATAAGAAGGCATTTCTGGATGGGTGGGTGAGCCTAAGGAACATTTCCAGGATGATTATTCAAACCACAAAAAGGCAATGTCCTCTTCTCCACTCGTGTCACCTGCTTCTTGGAAGGTAATTTTGCTCATTCAAAATAACCCTGCAGTCAAGGTAATTTAATAAGCATCTGTGTGTAATATGTGACTGGGAGAAAGGATTAATGGTTTTTAATCTGATCTTAGTAATGAAAATCTAATTTTCAACCGCCAGGATTTTAATCACAGCATTCAGATCTTAAAACTGAATACTGGTAGTCTTTCAAGCTTCTTCCATTTCTTTCCAGACCTACCAAGAAATCAAAAGCCTGTTTTTCCCCCCTATTTTTGACCCAACAAATAGTAACTAATATAAATTTCCAGTTCAGATGCATATGTATCGATCTGGTTTATTGCAATAACCCATAATTAAGGTAGTCAGGTTTAGAAATATTGAACATTGAAGTTAAATGAAATTAAGTAGCAAAACCTTTGGATCTCCTTGGGCCAGTGGTGGGTTCTGGATCCCGTTGCAACAGGTATGCTGCGATGGGGCCAGTGTCCACCCCCTGCACGTGCGCTGCGCATGCATGCACACAACTGCCCTGCGATGCTCCAGTTGCTTAGCAGAGCATCGCGCAGGCGCCGTATGCTGTGTCTGCATGTGCAAATGCCACGGTCGGCTCAAATAGAGGTAAGAAGACCGGCGGGCGGGTGGGCCCTCCGAAGCACCTTACCAGAACGGTGCCTGCTGCTTGCAGCAGGCACCGGTAAGCCCATACCGGGATGTACCGACCAGAACCCACCACTGCCTTGAGCTATCCTGAAAATGGATAAAAGGTGGTAAGTAGCTAGCTAACATTTATTCTAATTTGAATTCAACCACTAGACTGGCTATCATGGGATCTATCTGAATGTCAGACTGCAACCCCTTTTGTGGTTTTCATGAATATACCAATAAGGTTAAATAAGTGAATCAATTTGTAGCTTGTATTTTGGTGTTACTGTACTGTCCTTGTTTCTACATTCCTTAAGTGGGTAAAAGCAAAACAAAATTTAAAAAGCTAAAGCAGTTAAATCAAATGAAATCTATGCATTTCAAAACTTCTATAAAAACCACAAAGTATGCTACTACTTCAAGTAAAGGAATAAAAGTCTTTTAAGTTGAATTCACAGATACCTACTTAGTTTTCTTGCCAGCAACACAGACATGGCTTGTTATTTTGTTGGACTAGTCTTTCAAATTCCCAGATTAATTTACAATCCATGTATTTTTTGAAGATCTCCCATCCAGGCCTTAACCAAGAAAGAAAGTACTTAGATTTCAAGTCTAAACAAGATTAACTAGATAGTGTCATCTCAGAGATCTTATAGGGAACACCCAAAGGTGCTTTTTCAGGAGGCAACTGGACTTTCTTGTTTTTTTTCTTTTGAAGACGTTTCTCTTCTCATCCAAGAAGCTTCTTCAGCTCTGACAGGACAGTGGGGAATGGGCAGTGGGTCCTGTCAGAGCTGAAGAAGCTTTTTGATGAGAAGAGAAACGTCTTCAAAAGAAAAAAAACAAGAAAGTCCAGTTGCCTTCTGAAAAAGCACCTTTGGGACGACCATGACCTGGATGACTGAGATTCTACAGACTTATAGGGAACACATTCAAAAATCTTGGGATATCTGTAGAAGACTTGAGTCAATGTCTAATGAGTCATCAAGTAGACCTTTACCATGTGACTTCTAAGTTACTGTATTTTTCAGAGTATAAGATGCACCGGAGTTTAAGATGCATCAAGATTTGGAAAAGGCAAATTTTAAAAAAAGTTTTTTTCACTCTGCAGACCTGCCAAAAACAGCCCGTTTTTAGCTCATTTTTGCCCTCCCCAGCCCCCAGGAGCACTCTGGAAGCCTCCTAAAGGCTATGCATGGCCATTTTTGCAAAGGGGAGGAGAGTTGGGAGGCCAAAAATGCTGTATTCAGTGTATAAGATGCACCCAGATTTTCACCCTTTTTTGAGGGAAAAAGGTCCGTAATATACTCCGAAAAATATGGTAGCTTTTAACAAATTTAGGTCCTTAAAAGTAAGCACCATCATTTTTTTGGTAGAGATATATCAACAGCGGAATATATTTTATTATGTGAGCAATATGATATATTCAAATTACTCTCACGATTAACCTAGTTACCAAATATTAAACCAGTTGCCACATGTTAACATTAACCCAGAGATTTACTGCAGAAGTTGAGCTAGAAATTACGAAGCCATGTGATTCTGATTAATTTATTTTAGAAAAGGATGGTCCTGTAAGAGTACTCCTATGAGAAATTGTACACTTCTTTATTACAACTTGACCTTGAGGTGTTCAGAAAATAATCGCTCTTGTTTGCAACTTATCAAATCTAACTTTGATCATGCTTTCAACTTACTGCCTTTCTTTTTCTACTTTGGTATATAGCATTATTCAGATCTTAAAGCAGGAAATATTTCAAAGTATTTAAATGCACCCTTATTGCATTTGTCCAAGAGATGCTTACTGCACTTTCTTTAGGCTGGCAGAGAACTTTTTCCAAGCTTTTACCCCTGTGATAAGATGGATGGCAAATAAAATTAAGTAAGTAAGTAAGTAAGTAAGTAAGTAAGTAAGTAAATATTGAAAGAAAGAAAAAGAAGAAAGAAAGAAAGACAGAAAGAATTGATTGATTCATGCTGCATCCACATTCTTTTGACATTTTCTCTGCCGTCAATGTCATCAATTTTTTATTTTTAGGGCTTTTAAAAAAAGAAATGCACAAAATGTGTCAAAAAAATCACTCCTCTGGTAAGCAAGAACCTATAGCATTTGAGAGAAATATGCTGACTCATGTACCACTTGCCAAGCCTTTATAAAATAGATTTCTTATAGACATTTTTATTTTACAGCTGGGCAACATTTTGGGAATAAGAACTTAAAATTGCAGATCCCTGAGCATCAATAAATCAACAACTCCATAGGTATTATGTATGACCATGGTTCCCTCACTGAATCTTGTGGAGTTATAAAAAAAATCAATTCTTATGGCCTCCATATTGAAGGAACTAGCAGAGTAAGTCCTTCGTCTTTTTGCTTCTAAGATTGTTGTTGTTGTTGTTAGTCGTGAAGTTGTGTCCGACCCATCGCGACCCCATGGACAACCTTTTTCCAGGTCTTCCTGACCTCTACCATCCCCCCAAAGTCTATTTAAGCTCAAGCTGACTTCTAAGATACAGTGTTAAAATGAAATGGGCGAAAAACTTAAATAAAAGATGGCAAGGTTTGAAAATGTGCACCATTCTATTTTGATCCATATGCCATATTTGATACCGATGGCAGCAACAGGAGAATCATCTCAGCAGCATGTTGACAGAGAAGACTGAAAAAAAATGGCATCTTGGGTAGGAAACAATACCCCAGATCAGGGGTGTCAAACTCAAGGCCCATGGGCTAGATCAGGCACACAGGATGCTTAGATCTGGCCCGTAGGGCTGCCCTGGAAACAGCGAAGGACTGGCCCAAAGTGCTTCTGCCAGCAAAAATGGAGTTCCGTTTTAACTGGAAGAGGTTTGCAGGAGGCCATTGCAGCTGAAAACGGAGCTTGTGAAGGCTGCGCACAGCCCTCCCAAGCTCCATTTTCACTGGCAGAAGACAGCAGGAAGCTGTTGCAGCTGAAAATGGAGCCCGTGAGTGCTGCACGTAGCCCTCCCGAGCTCCATTTTTGCTCACAGAGCTGCAGGAGGCCGTCATAGCAAAAACAGAGCTTGGGAGCCTATTTTCGCTGGCAGAGTGCTCGGGCTGCCACAGACGTCCGACATGAGTGACGTTGAGCTGGCCACACCCTCCCTGGCCACCCTCCCTGGCCACCCCACACAAGATCAAACAGAACCCTGATGCAGACCTCAATGAAATTGAGATTGACACCCCTGCTCCAGATGGACTTAAGATAGTTTACCAGGCCTAAATGAATGTACGCCATTATTTCCATTTATTTCTTCCTTTTTAGGCTTCAAGAAATTATCAGAAACAGAACTGTTTAGAATGTAATTTGATGTACAGATGTTGCTATCTATTTTTATGGATTTTTGGATGGTTGCTTCAGGATTTTTCATGTAACTTAATTGTGAAAACTGCTTAGTAACGGTTGTATTTGTAGTTATGAAACTGTAATTGTAGTGTGGAAATATTATTGTGACTGCAGCCCCCTAGGAATTTCTCAACTGTGGTGGACAAGAGAGCTAATCAATCAATCAATCAGGAAGTAAGCAAGCATTTTCTGTGGAAATATTACCCAAAGGTATTGCCTGTCTTTTGAAACTAAGGCCTCAAGGATGTTGTGAAATATAGCATAATATTATCATCAAGCATCTCATCAACTGTATATCTAAGAATTGGAGAAGAGGACACCTCTAGTCTAAGCAGATGTGTTTGAATGCAACTATCGATCTGAGATGGAAATTTCCATGTCTGGAAATTTCTATCTACCCATCCTAGAGATGTTAACTTTGCTTTAGCAAATTTATAGTGTCTTGTGTTGCTGTAAAAGGTTCCTTCTGCAGAATATCTATAACACTAGATACTATAGTGTGGCATCCACAGTTTTCTTTTGATGGACGAATGGCTTCTTGTTGACACAATAAGGACCCAAGATGCTACGCATTTGAACACAAAATGTACGGGTACAGTATATGTGGTACCTTGCTCAATAGTAGTAACTGTGAGGGGGATTTTAGAGTCCTAGTGGACAATTACTTTAATAGGAGCCAGCAGTGTGCTGCAGCTGCCAAAAAAGCCAACACAGTTCTAGTTTTGATTTTTTTCAAGTATTTGCCACCAATATCCTCCACATAACTGCATCTTCCCAGTTAGGTGCAATGCTTCTTTTTGGGCTAAACTCAAGGAAAACCTGTACTAAGGAATCCAGTTTTTCTCCTTTAAAATCTAGTCACGGATTTTGATGTGGAGGACTGGACATTTCCATGTCTGGAAATTTCTATCTATCCATCCTAGAGATGTTAGTCTTCAAGAAGACAGCAATGGTCTTCAGATTAGACAAATTTAGCACAGGTCAGAGACAATCTCTAAATAAATAACTTAGAACTTGCAATTCTAAAAAAACAAAAACCCACAAATTCTAGTACACTTAGTACTTGATATCTAGGACTGGAGCATTTGCAGATTTATCTTGTTATTCATCTACAAAGGATTCCCATGGCCAAATGTTACAGAGTGAAGTTCCTGCAGAACTAAGGGTGAACAGGTCCTCTTTTCTCTCTATTTCTGCTCAAAAAGGGGGTAGGAAAAGGCATCAGAGAGGAAAGATCACATTATTTCTTTGTAGACATTCACTAAGTTTTCTTTCATCTGTTGCAGACTTAATTACAAAATTCCTCAAATCTGACCTTCTTCAGATTTGATCTTGTGGTAAATCACTTAGGTATCTAGGACGACTGCCTCAGAGTGTGGAGGGTCTCTTCATCTTCAGCATAACACCAGATGTTCAGCTGTACTGGTGATGGCCAGAAAGCCACCCACGTGGTGATCTTGTACAGTACATCCAAGTAAAAATGTTTACCTTGTTTATCCTACCAACATTTACTGGATCCACATGAATCTCCAGAGACAGTTTCTCATTCCTGATGTCTCTCTATCCTAAGGAACTGACTTCATCTTTAAAAAAAAAAAAAAAAATCCCGCTATCATTTTCCATGAACAGGTGGATTCATTTTTCTAATGTCTCTGAACCGGAAATATTTATGGCCTTGAACCAGAGGTGAACCAGCCAGACCTTATTTTTCACAAGGATAAAGCTGCTTTTTATATTACTAGCCAATAACCTGGCTTTGCCCAGGTATTTATTTATTTATAGGGGAAAAATGTCCGGACCAAATGTAATTTCTAACATTGGATTTTCCCTCTTACTAGGGGGAGCCCCCTTTTGTAGTACTGTGAAACCATTACCATGGCAATTCCACTGCACTGTACAGTAGAAGCCATTTTAAGACACAGCAGGCTGTATCGTAACAGAACACAAATCCCAAGGGGCTTTAGGGGTGTCTTACCCCCGCAGTATTTGTTTCCAGAGAGTCAGTCATCTGTGTACCACGTGTGGTTGAAATTGTTTGAGGCGTTCCAGAGTTATGCTGGAACATACACATACACACACACAGAGCCGTTTTTATATACAGTAGATAAATTTCTGACAAAGGTTGTGACTATAAACTACTGTAGCCAGGAATTCATTCTACCTCTTTTCCCCCCCGTATCCGTTGACTTCTTTAAATTTCAAGCACACTCCGTTAGAATATAGAACATAGAATAATGGGGTTGGAAGGGACCTTGGAAGTCTTCCAGTCAACTCCCTTCTTGAGCAGGAGATCTTATACTATTCCAGACAAATGGTTGGCCAATCTTTTCTTAAAAACCTGCAATGATAATCTGTTATTCTCCATCAAATGTAGAATACCTCTGCATTAGGTCAACATATTGCTAGCAAGTTTAATTGTCACCCTAAGTTTGGCTTATGACAGTTTATGGCTTCCATAACCTAAAAGGATTTCACTCCATCTGCATTATTGGGACAGCTGTCATTTTCTTCAAAAAGATGCTACTGCTAGTTATCTGAAGATCAGCTCCATGATCCCAACCTTCAGCCTTCACAAAGCACTATAAGTTGGTATTTAGGCTGGAGTATAAACTGATTTCCACAAGCCAGTTCATTCTTCATTCTGATACTACCTGCCCTTGCATCTGTAAATAACTCACCCATTTATGAGGTGCACAGAAATCAGAAGAAAAAAGAATATTATCTTCCTGTAATTATGCTTTTCTGAAGAGTCATTATGCTACACTATCCCAACAGAGAATCAAAATTTGGCATTTTGCAATGACTGTCTTATTGCTAGCTGTATTAGTTCAAGAAACTGTGGGAAAAAGGGCCTATGTTCAGTGAAACAAATTTCTGAACAATTTTTTTATGGCAACATCAGCTCAAAACACGGTTGCAGGTCAGCATCCTGTTTCTTACATTGCTTGAAGTCTTCTTGGTGGATCAAGTAGCATTCTTGGACGGACAACCCTAGTCGCTATATAGGCCAGGATGGCTCCTGCATCTACAAACAACTTGTAAAGCATTTAAATGTTTTCTACCAACTTCACATTTTAAAGGAATAAGTTTAAGTCATAGGAATAGTAGGAATGGTTCCATGAGACCTATGAACAGTGTAGGGCAGCTTTCAGGAAAAAAAAAAATATCGGCTTCTCATACCAGTACACCTATTACAGGGGTGGGCAAGTATGTAGACTTCAACTTCTATAGTCAAAGCTATGGTTTTCCCAGTTGCAAGGTACAGCTGTGAGGAGCCAAGGTGGCGCAGTGGTTAGGGTACAGTACTGCAGGCCACTTCAGCTGACTGTTATCTGCAGTTCAGAGGTTCTAGTCTCACCGGCTCAAGGTTGACTCAGCCTTCCATCCTTCCGAGGTGGGTGAAATGGGGACCCAGATTGTGGGGGCGATATGCTGACTCTGTAAACCGCTTAGAGAGGGCTGAAAGCCCTCGGAAGCGGTATATAAGTCTAACTGCTATTGCTATTGCTAAAGTTGGACCATAAGAAAGGCTGAGCGTCAAAGAATTGAGGCCGTTGAACTATGCCCGAAGGAACATTGTCTATGGGGTCGCGATGGCTTGGACACGACTTTACAACTAACAATAACAACAAGACTTCAACTCCCAGAATTCCTGAACCAGCTGTGAAATTCTGGGAGTTGAAGTCCATAGCTCGTAAAGGAACTGTTTGTTCCCAACCTATTACATAATTGGGTTTCCCCTTTTTAGTCTTCAAATGCTCCTCAAATGCTTCAATTCCACAATAATACCCATGCTGGCTAAAGAACTAAAAGTTAAAGTCCAAACATCTGGAGAATGTCCAGATGGGAAAAAACTGCTGGAGAAAAAGCTACCGCTTTAAGAGCCACCCAAGTTTCAGCAAAACCATCTTAAATAAATTTCTTCTTGGCAGACAAACTGAATTGTTAAGACTACCCCTTCTAAAAAATATATGCACAGACCAATACCAAGCAACTCTTGATAACTATTCCACTTTTTATTGACAGAGTGATGGCTATCAAAAGTCACTTGCCTCTCCTCTCTTACCAGATTGCTAACCACACATTGGTTTAAAACTTGATTGTTCATATATTTTTGGTAGCTGTTACTTTTTCTCTTTCTCTCTCTTCCCTGGTTTTTTTTAAAGCAACTAGGAAGATAATAAGTGCTTGGCTGATGAACTGAAGGGTAGAGGTCAAATTCCTACCAAAATCGTCTTCCTGTGAGAATGAGATGGCCAAACAATCTCAGGGTCAACAACACTACATAAAAATAAATACAAGACTACTTGAGGTTTTCAGATGCTATGTTTTGTTGGTTAGAGCCTTAAAGTTGCTTAGCACACTCATGGCTCGAGCTGTGTTAAACTTTGATTTATTGAACTGGTTAATTTAGGGATTCAAAGAAAGGTTAATGTTTATGGATCTGCATATAATTATCTCCAACAAAACATTAAGCATGTTCATTGCTGCACAGTTGCAGTACCAAGTTCCAAATGAGCCACTATAGATTAATTACCACATTAATTACTTATTAGCTCAAATCCAAGGTTTTACCAAAGTGCAATTTTATACGATTGCAACGATCAGGGGACGCATAGTTATAGGCGAGTTGGCTCGTAATCTTTTGTGGCTCTACTTAATAAAACAGAACTGTTTATAAGAGACTTATCGTCAGACATAAGCTAAAGTGGTTAAGTACACATCCTCATCTACAGTTAGAGATCTCTTCAAAGTGGCTATAGGGTGAAATTGTGTCACTAGTTGTCGTGCAATTAATGTTTGCAGAGAGTTTCTTGTGTTCGGTTCTTGCAAGGGAGACTGGTAATTGCTGCCCTTGTTGTGCTCATCAAACCCATATCCTCTGAACCTGGGCCTATCAATGCAACCATTGAAGCCATAAATTTTATGGTTTCAGTTTATGTATTTTGCTACATCAAGACTACTGAAAAGAATCAACAAGAGGAAGATCAGAATTCAATTCGTGGAGTCCTGATCAGTGGTGGGATTCAAATATTTTTAGTACTGGTTCTGTGGGCGTGGCTTTGTGGGTGTGGCAGGGGAAGGATTCTGCAAAATCCCCATTTCCTCCCCACTCCACTAACCTGTTTTCCAACTCTGTTCTCCTGTTCAGGGCAACAAAAGAAGATCAGCTAGGAGGCTGGGAGGCAGTGGGGGCGGGCCAGCCTATTTGCTGGTTCTCTGAACTACTCAAAATTTCTGCTACTGGTTCCCCAGAACCTGTCAGAAATGGCTGAATGCCACCTCTCGTCCTGATATTTTCTAAACTTCGTGGTTTACTCTCTGATGTTTCATGTGCGGTTTGCTTATACAGGTGGTCCTTGATTTATGACCAAAATTGAGCCCAAAATTTCCATTGCTAACTGAGACATGTCCTATTTTATGACCTTTTTTGCTGTAGTTGCTAAGTTAGCAACATGGCTGTTAAGTGAATCTGGCTTACCCATTGACTTTGCTTGTTGGAAATTTGCAAAAAAGTGTTCATATGACCTCGGGATACTGCATCCATCATAAATATGAGTCAGCTGCAAAGCATCTGAATTTTGATCTTTGATTTAACCATGGGGATGCTACAATGGTTGTAAGTGTAAAAATGGTCATGTCACTTTTTTCAGTGCGATGGTAACATCAAACAGTCACTATACAAACTGTTGTAAGTTGAGGACCTACTTGTACTCACTAGCTTGGATGACGTTACTAAGTTGGGTAATGAAACATCAACTAGCAAACAACCAAGCTCGGAAACCACCAAGGACCCCACAGTTCATGCCTAAGATATATATATATTCTCTTCTTTTAGATCTCAATTTTTATCTACATTATGTATCCTACAATCTGACTTTGGTCAAATCTATTTAGAAATTATTTGACTGTGCTAGAAAAACAGGGTTGGAGCACAATAGTTCCACATTTATAAATATTTTCCATGCTCTTTTTTATTATTCTTAAATAAAAGGTCAAATAGATTTATTGAAACCTGAAGAGTAGTGTCTCTGGCAAGCATTTTAGCCATTTTTTACATTATGAAATTCTAGTTGCACAACGAGCACTGCCATTAAAATGTCACACAGATAGATGGCAAGCCATCTGCAATTTTATTCCATAGTGGATGAGAAAACCTTTCTGTGAACATTTAAAACATGACAGTTTAGACTTTCAGTTGTTTATGGGAAAAATTCACTTCCTTCATTAACTAATATATTTTACTTGATTTGCATTCCTTGCATGGGTATAATTCTGGTGATTAAGAACTGCATCTACTAGGAATCATAAGAAAATCTCTAGAATTTCACTAGGAGGTCATTATTAAGGTAACCAATATTTAGGTAGCTTGACTGCTAGTCAGCTTTGGAATATAGAATAACAGACTTGGATGTTATGGAAAAGGAGCATAGTCAATCCATCCTATGAATTATTTCTATTTTGGTCTGTATGTAGAAGTATGTTGCGTTATAGCAACAGCATTATTAAAACTTACAGGCTCAACAAATTCAAACCTTGGAGGTCTCCTAGTCCAACTCTCTACACGAGAAGAGACCCTAGGTCATTCTGGACAAATAGCTGTCCAACTGTTTATAAAATTCTGCAGTGATGAAGCACCTATAATTTCTGGAGATAAGCAGTCCCACTGATCATTTTCACTAACAGGAATATCTCCTTAGTTCTAGGTTGGATCTCTTGATAAGCTTCCATCCATTACTTCCTGCCCTGCCCTGAGGTCTTTGGAGAACAGGTTGACCTCTTTTCTTCCTGACAGCCCTTCAAATATTGGAAGAGTGCTATCATATCACCTCTAGGTCTTATTGTTAGGCTAAACTATACAGTTCTCGTCAATGTTCATCATGTGGTTGAAGCATAGTTTGACAGCAGGGGTGTCAAACTCGATTTCATTGAGGGCCGCATCAGGGTTGTGTTTGACCTTGGGGAGGGGGCATGGCCAGGGTGGGGGTGGCCAGCTCAACGTCACTTGTGTTGGGGGCGCCTGTGGTGGCCCGAGTGCTCTGCCAGTGAAAATGGAGCTCAGGAGGGCCGCACGTGGCCATCCCGAGCTCCATTTTCACTGGCAGAGGCACTGCGGGCTGGTCCTTCACTGTTTCCAGGGCGGTCCTGCAGGCCAGATCTGCTTACCCCATAGGCCAGTCCCAGCCCATGGGTCTTGATTTTGACACCTCTGAACTATAGAATGGGGGGAAAAAACCACAAAGTTTTGTGATTAGACTGTTTAAATTTAAATTAAATTTAAATTTAAAATAAACTTGCACTGTGCTTGGCATTAAACATGGCTTGGTATTAAAACAAAACGAACCAAATTCATAATGATGCCTGTCATTTTTCTGCCAAAGAACCCTGTATCATGAAAGATAGAATATTAAGAATAAAAAGGGCAAATAAGGAGTACAATACAATCTAATATGACAAGATTTCCGCTTATTCAAAGTGATCCTTACACAACAGGACATTCTAATCCTCTCTTGATTTTCCATTTCCGATTTTTGAAGACATGGGGGGGGGAGTGCCTGATGGAGGGAAATCACTTCTTCATTTTTTAAAAAAATGTTTCATTAAATTATAGAATAAATACAAAAGACACACAGTGGGGAGGAAAAGGGGAAAGAAAAGGGAGAAAGGCAGGAAGAAAGGGGGGGGGGGGAAGCATTGACCTCCGACTCTCTCTATTGCGGTAGAATAAAGCATTAACATCCAACCTCAATTTTTACTTTTCCATAATAATATAACTAGCCATTTCTATAACAACAAATCAATCGAATTAGTAAAACCCAAAATCAAAGTTTCATTTTTTTCCACCGCAAGTAGAAAGTTCTTAAGCGGTTTCCATGTAGGAAGAGGAAGTGATTTTCTATATGGAGACTGCTTCTATGTAGAAAATCACTCCTCTTGTTATGGAAGCCAATCTGCTGGCAGGAGAGACCAATCCAATCTCATCTGTAGAGTTTACAGAGATTCCAGAATTAATGAACAGAGGTTTACTGTGAGATCAATAAATATGAAAATATTTGGAAGATAGGATGTTTGAATGGATGTGATGGAAAAGTAGCATAGTCAGTCAATCCTATGAATTATTTCTATTTTGGTCTCTATTTAGAGCAGGGCTGTCAAACTCCCGGCCCATGGGCAGGAGGCGTCACATGCTGGCCACGCCCAGGTCCGGCTTAGTGAAGTGGGGAAAAAGCCCCGATACATCATGTGATGCCGCCGTGACGATGTGAGTTTGACACCCCTGATTTAGAGGTACGTTGCTTATAGGAAATAGCATTATTAAAACTTACAGGTTCAACAAATTCAAACTTCTTTCTCTCTTGCACTTCCTGGATTTTGAAGACGTATTCTAATGATGCTTCATAAAAATTTTGATGTTCTCTGTCAATCTGGGTATCTGCCTAAAATTCAAACATAAAATGATTGTAAAAAATACAATTTATGTTATTAGTATGTTATAATTGCAGCAGGAAAGTTTTCTGTAACAAAAGCTCCACATTAACTCAATATATCCTATAAAAAGTAAACAAAAGATAAATTCTCTTGGTTAGGCATTCTACTGGATTAGGAGAAGCAAATTGTTTCTTGCTCAGATAAAAAAACAGGAATAGATAGATCAGCATGAAAATCTATGTACTGCGAAATATACAATCATCTGAGATTCATATTTCCGTGGAAGGAAATTCAATGACAGAATCACTGCATTGCTACAGAAAACTCACCCTGGTTCCAGACATGATGAATTATTTGGTCTGAGAATTATTCTTTAAAAGAAAATTGAGAGCAATAAATAGTTCTTAGTTTTGGGAGGGGTTGCTTCTGATGTACCTTAGTTTTATTTAGTATTTTCTCTGATCCAGAACATAAATGATTATGTTAAAGAGTGGAGTCAGTTAGCTCAAACTCAAATTAATTGTTAAACAAAATATATTCCTCTTATGGAAAAGAACAAGAGAAAGTAC
Source organism: Thamnophis elegans (assembly GCF_009769535.1). NCBI lineage: Eukaryota > Metazoa > Chordata > Lepidosauria > Squamata > Natricidae > Thamnophis > Thamnophis elegans. The sequence goes on along the minus strand of NC_045546.1, from coordinate 14,437,972 downwards.
TATAGAAATCTAGATTGAGTTAAAAGTGAGTAGAAGTTCATCTTGTAGTCATTTTTTCTTTCTCTCTCTCTCTCTCTCCCCCTCCCTCCTTCTCATCTATTAAATGTAAATAACGATCGATCGGAAATCATTGTCAGATTCAGAAATATAACAGAAAGGATTATAAAGAAAGAAGTTAAAAGGAAATACATGATCTCTCATGAAAGTAAATTAATTCTACAATCCACGTCTAAAATTTAGGCAGTGAAATATAGATAATCAATAAAATAGATAAAATGACAGTCTAGAAACCATTTATTGTACAATCAAGATTTATAGAGCAAAGATTTCAAAGAGGTAAATAATACATAGGGCATTTTTACTGGTCCCAAGCGAAAGATGGATACTTCTACAAATCCCATTGAATCAATTTTATTTTCCTGGGTTCCAAGATAGCCAAAGGTGGGGACTGCAGCAGTGGTGAGTTCTGGATCCCGTTGCAACCAGTACGGTGCAACGGGGCCCGGCATCCCCCACATGCATGTGTGCAACACGTGCACAAACACGTGCAGCACACTCATGTGTCCTTCCTCCTGTGATGCTCCAGCTGCTTGGTGGAGCGTCAGGCAGGTGCCATACGCTCTGTGTACGTGCGCGGAAGCGCCAAAGAGCTCAAATACAGGTAAGGAGCTCGGGATGGCGGGTGGGCCCTCTGGAGCACCATACCGGAACGGTACCTGGTGCTCCCAGCAGGCACCGGTACGCTCATACCGGGGCGTACAGCCTGCAACCCACCACTGGACTGCAGCCAAGAAATTAAAAGACACTTTCTCCTGGGGAGGAAAGCTATGGCAAATGTAGACAGTATACTAAACAGCAGAGACATCCTGTCAACAAAAGTGGCTATAGTCAAGGCTATGGTTTTCCCATAGCCTTGTATGGCTGTGAATGTTGGACCATAAGAAAGGCTGAGCGCCAAAAAATTGAGGCGTTTGAAGTATGATGTTGGAGAAGACTCCTGTGAGTCGGTTCCACCACAAAACCGCGCTCAACTAAACTGCGCCCGACTAAACCGCATCGCTGATGTCATCAAAAGGGCGACAACAGCGCGGAGACAGAAGCACACTGTAAACCCTAAACCTAAAATTAACCCCTAAACCTAAACCTAACCCCCCTAAACCTAATCCTAAACCTAACCCTTAACCTAGCCCTAAACCTAATCCTAACCCTTAACCTAACCCTAAACCTAACCCTAACCCTTAACCTAACCCTAACCCTTAACCTAACCCTAAAGCTAACCCTAAACCTAACCCTAAACCTAACCCTTACCTTAAGTTGAATCGGCTTGCTTTCAAAGCGCTATTTAAAGCGCCCTTCTTTCTCCGCGCTGGCTGTTGTCACCCTGTTGATGACGTCAGCGACGCGGTTTAATTGGGCGCAGTTTAGTCGAGCGCGGTTTTGACGGGTCATGCTGTGAGTCCCTTGGACTGCAAGGCGATCCAACCGGTCAGTTCTAGAGGAGATCAACCCTGACTGCTCTTTAGAAGGCCAGATCCTGAAGAGAAAACTCAAAGACTTTGGCCACCTAATGAGAAAGAAGGATTCACTGGAGAAGAGCTTAATGCTGGGAAAGATTGAGGGCAAAAGAAGAAGGGGACGGCAGAGAATGAAGTGGCTGAATGGAGTCACCGAAGCAGTAGGCGTGAGCTTAAATGGACTCCAGAGGACGGTAGAAGGCCTGGAGGAATGCTATCCATGGGGTCGCGATCGGTCGGACATGACTGCAACTAACAACAAGATCATCCAATAGACATCCAGAGGACGTATAAGCAATTAACTTCCTTTGACTTTGGGTAACTGCCTATTGAGATAAAGTTCCTTTAATCACAAAAAAACCAACCCTTTAGCAAAATTTTAACAATGCAACAAAAGCATGGTATAGACCAGTCTTTTCTATGGCATTATGGTATTTACTAGGTAGAGGTAGTCCTTGACTTATGACCACAATTGAGTCCCAAATTTCTGTTGTTAAGTGAGATAGTCGTTAACTGGGTTTTTACAACCTTTCTTGCTGCATTTCTTAATTGAATCACCATAGTTGTTAAGTCAGTAACCTAGTTGTTAAGTGAATCTGGCTTCCCCATTGCCTTTGCTTGTCAGAAGGTCACAAACGGTGATCACATGACCATAGGAACCATCATAAATATGAGTCACTTGTCAAGTGTCTGAATTTTGATCACCTGGCCAATGGTTGTAAGTGTGAAAAATGGTCGTAAGTCACTTTTTTCAGTGCCTTTGTAACTTTGAAGTGTCACTAAACAAACTGTTGTAAGTCAAGGACTACCTGTATGTTGGGTTTCCAGTCTCAGAACAGCCAGCACAGCCAGTGATCAGGGAGGGTGAAGCATATTTGCAAAACAAATGGATGACATCATGCTAGAATAGATCATACTAGAATAAATGTTGCCTTTCACCCTATGGATGATGGAAATGTATTCCCAATGAACCAGACTGAAGGGTGGTTATAGGGAGTGGAGGATGATAATGTTCTTGAGGAATAAATTGTTAAAAAATTGCAAAGCCCAACAAAATAATGAAGTTAAAGATTTCTGATAGTCATACTCTACCCAACACTCCCCCCACTCTTTTTGGAATGAGTGGGTGCGTCTGTGGGCAACATTCTAGAATCCTCAGTGGGCTATGAAATGTTTAGCTTGAGAATCTGTCAGTGAATAACAGGAAATAGGAGTAATCTGGTGATTTTTCTACTTGCTGTTCTACTCTCCTGTTGCTAACAGCTGGGGAAAAAAATGAGAGGGACACTAGACCAAGCACTACTACTAATCTGGATAATTACTAAAAATGACATCAATATTCCACAGTGAACCATTAGTAGTTTTTGTTTCAAATAATTAAAACTGATGTTTTAATTGTTGAAACAAAAATTGTTTGAGAAGTCCCTTCCAACTGTGTTATTATGTTATGTTTCAAAATAATGACAAATCTGCGCATGTAAACAGTGCATTCCTGTCTTTGAACCCTAAATGAAGTGGCATGAGGTGATCTAACTTTCCTCTGACAAGTAATCTGTCAGGCCTGCAGCGGTTCCTTTAAGAATCTTTGGCCTGCCACACTCTCATTAAGGGGGGAATAGCAAGGGGTAGAATGTGTTGTTTTCAAAATAAAAAATTCCTTTCTAGAAGCTCAAGGTCATCTTTTGTCTCCGCACCTTTGCACCTGACCGGAAGCAGCTGGGCGTGGGTGCTAGTGTGGAAGAAGAAGATTGGACCATGTGATGGATTATGGGTGTGGGGACAAGACCATGAACTTTTAACTGGGTGGGATTCTGATGTCACTTCCAGTATTGGGATTTCATAGCATAATGCCAAGATGTCTGATCTATTAAATTGGAACTTTAAGGATCGTTTTGCCTTGGACTCTGATTTAATTCTACATGATACTTGGAACGCTGACATTATCATTGTATATTACTTCTTTTAAATTCATTAATCTTTCTTCAATAGCTTCTTTTCAAAGGAAACATGAAGGAAAAACATATTAAATCCAGAGCTTAAATATTTGGTCATAAAAGAAACACAGTTAGGCTCATATTTAAATTATTAAAACAGGCAAACACTCTCCTTTGATAGCAACATCATTTTGACCAGTGGTGGGTTCCTACTGGTTCGGACCGGTGAGGCTGAACCAGTAGTGGTTTGGCAGCCTGGATTGCTGGAACTGGCAGCGACCCAGGCCTGCCACATATCTGAACTGATTCCCCAGTCGGTGGCGCCATCTTGTTTTTTAATTGCACTGCGCATGCACGCACGAAGCATGCACACGAGCGAACCGGCAGTAGTGCCAGCTGGAACCCACACCTGACTTTGACCTCATATATTTACTTACATAATACAATGCTTTCATTTCTGCTCTGCCTAAAACAAGTATGTTTTATATCTTTTGCTTTCCTCCTTTGAAATTTGAAAATACAAAATCCCAGTTGCGAAAACTTACATCTTGCAGGTGTGACTCCTTTTTCTTAGCTGATAAATTTAAGTGCTTCTCCAGGGTGGAATAATACTTTTCACTTTCTTTGTCAAACTTCTTCTTTCCTTCCTGGAAATAAAAGACACTTATAAAATAAATGAATTGGAAAGTCAAAGAAATGCTTATGATATAAAGTAAAAAAAAAATTAACACCCTCCCCTCGAAATTTAGAAATGATGGCTTAAATATGCTAGATCAAAACTGATCTCTCAACTGCTGTGAAGACTCAAGAGTTTAATGCAAATGGGTCCTTCACAGCCCTTCAATCATTGTTCTATAATGAACAGACTTTAGAGTCAAAGACAAAAGGTTACATCAGAATATATAATTGCTGATTTGTTCATAACTCCTTAACCAAGGGTGTCAAACTCGATTTCATTGGGGGCCGTATCAAGGTTAGTTTGACATGGGGGGGGCATGCCCAGCTCGATGTCACTCATATCGGGGGCGCCTCTGGCAGCCCAAATGCTCTGCCAGTGAAAACAGGCTCTCGAGCTCCATTTTCAACTGCCACGGCCTCCTTCAACCCTTTGCCAGTGAAAACAGAGCTCCATTTTTGCTGTCAGAGGCACCGGCGGGCTAGTTCTTCACTGTTTTTAAGACGGCCCCACGGACCAGATCTGGCCCTCGGTTCTTGAGTTTGACACCCCTGCCTTAAACCAAATGTTTTTTCCCCCCAGGATTGCACTTTAGTTGTGCATGACAGTTATATGATATTGAGGAAGGATGCAGCTGCTTTAAAGAGTTTTCACTAGGTGCCACTTATGGACCCTGGCATACTCTGAAATGCCTTCTTCTCCTTCAAAGCTAGAGTCTTCCACAGCCAATCATATGATGAGGTTGTTACAGAACTTTCATTATTGGGTTTTCCCTATATGTCAGCAAACCATAGTAGCCCTCCTTAGATCTGGTGGACCCAAATGAGGAGGCATTTACATACATGCGGATAACTGCGTGGGATGATGCAATGTATGCTAAGCCAATTTGCACATGCTGTCTGCAATTATCAGCAGCAACAAAAGGGGAAAGATATAATTCTGATAACCTCTCCCAGCCTGAAATTATTCAACGTGTATTGAATAACAGACAATGCATAATGATAAAGCATCCCTTCCATGTCTTCCTCTTTCTATGCTGGATGCTTTACTAAGGTTTGGGTATATTAGTCCCATGGAATAATACTAAATATGCCTTATAAAGGATGATTTCTAGCAGATCCCTCTCAAGTAGTTAAGCAGGTAAGTTTTACAAACAGAAAAAAAAACCATTAGTCAGATTTGAAAAACTTTGATGACTCATTGGCACCACAGCCTACCTCCAGACAGACAGGTCTGGCTCAGAGCAACGTGGATCATAAAAATTTTCCTGAGTACCCACATCAACTTTTTTGGGGGGAAAGGGGTGGGGGACAAACAGCTAGTGAGACATCCTACTGTTCCATTTTTAACTGTCTGGGGATTATCCTTTGCCAGAAATATCCAGGGACAACTGGAAATAAATTTCAGTATGAGTTGGCAGGAAGCATAAGATGAGCACTTTTATGGGTCCACATGACACTCACACGCTCCACAAGACAGAACAAGTTGGTTCAAGAGCTGACAGCTCACGTTTTTTAATGTTTATCTCTTTCAGGAAGTTTTCTCATTTTACCTCCCAGTTGTTTTCAGGTAGAGTCAACAATTTTCATATGTAGTCCCAGCTGTATGTTAAAATATACAGAAGCCAAGCAAGATTCACAGCTGCTGAAGTTTAAACTAAGTTTACAAACATAATTTGGAAGAGGGGAATTCAAGGCAAGGGAGGTCGTAATACCACAGCACATCTGCATAAATACAGAATGCACCATTGTTGATTCTGTTATCAAAATTTCAGAAATTTCAGTTTAATGTAAAAAATCCAGAGGAACAATTGGACCTTTGTTTGCAAAGAATTCCAAATGTTTGTTACATAATAAGTGCTGTGGAGACTTTAGCAGAAGTTCTACTTGGAAAGTTGGGAGTACTGAGTCTAATTATATTAATTGGAAGTATTGTTGATGAGTGAGTTTGCTCAAATCACATCACTCCCTTAAAGATCTCCATGTGTTCACGCTCTTCTACTTTATTAGAGCCGCTGTCTTGGGATCTCAACCTGGGTTCAATAAACTATCTTTCCCCATAGATAATTGTGATTACCTAGCTATTTGCAGGAATTGGTGTCATCTTTGCTATCTTTGCTGTGGGTCAAGATAAGGAGTGCTCCTCTGTCTACTGCCAAATCTATAATCTAAAATAGCACTTATATGATCTGAACATCTTTGCCCAAAATTTCTATAGGCCATTCAAAGATCAGGTCAATGCAAAGGATAGATAAGGAGCAAACAATATACATTTTGTGTACAGACAAAACTCAGGTTGTGTTGTCTCATAATAGAGGTAGGAAACTTCATGCTCAAAATCCAGAATATTCCTCCTAATCAGTCAATAGGGTAGACAACTTAGATCAGTGATAGCTAATCGTTTTGTTGCGGGGTGCCGAAAGCGCATGTGTGTGTGAAAACATGTGTGCGCGTCCATAATGCAATGCACATGTGATCCCCCGTGTGCCCTGCCCCTGTGTATGTGCAAACAACTCCCGCCCCACCCAGTGCATGTGTATGACGCCCCGTGTCCTGCCCTCACGCATCCCACCCCACATGCATGTGTGTGTGACCCCTGTGTGTGCCCCACTCCTCTGTATGTGCTCACATCTCCTGCATGCGCCCCACCCCCTGTGCATGGCAGCGAAGATCCAAAAACCAGCTGGCTGGCGGAGACGCGCGCATGCACGATGGACCTGAGCTGGAGTGATGGCTTGCATGCCCGCAGAGAGGGCTCTGCGTGCCACCTGTTTCACACGTGCTATAGGTTCACCATCACGGATTTAAATAGACTATTAATATTAGTATTTCAACCAGTAGAATCTGGCAGCAGATAATAAGTTCTTTGATTATTGTGAGGAAGGAACATGTCTGAATTGTTCAACATGTTAAAATGAATGAAAAACCAAAATTAACTTATAAGGAAGAAGCAGCTAGCTACATGGTAGGAGAATATAAGTATGGGAGTCTAAGTAGGAGAACAGAAAATATGACTCTCTTAAATTGTCCCAATTTGCCAACATATTTGCTACAAACCCCAAGAATAAGAACAGGTCATAATTAAGTCAGTGCAGTGAAACAGATCATAGTATTGTTCAACAATTGATTATGATGCAACTGTTGATACCCTGAACTCTGCATGGGGAAGTTCCCAGTGAAAGCAGAACTTCAGCCATGAAATTCTTTACAGTACAGGGTCCTATTAATCATATTATTTCACTCAATCAACTATTTGTAATACAAGATGCTACCCTGTTGTGTAAATCAGTAGCTCTGTTCATAAGAGGCCCTTGTTTAGTGTGGCAAGCTATTTACTTGCTTGCAAATGCCATGAGTTCACCATTCTCATTTAGGCATATCGACAATAACCAATTGACTGAGCCCATATGGGGCAACTCTGCAAGCATGAATGAAAATGGCATAGATCAGGGCTGTCAAATTTGCGGCCTGCGGGCAGATGCGTCATGTGTTGGCCACGCCCACACCCAGTTTAGCAAAAGGGGGAAAAGTCGCGATATCTCACATGACGCTGCTGTGATGAAGCGAGTTGGACACCCCTGGCATAGATGCATTTCTTTGAAATTTAGCAAGAACATTACATTAACTGAAAGTGCTTTTGAGTCAGTCTTGTCTTTTGGCAACTGCCTGACCCTGCAGTCAACATTTTGGCAGTAGTTCATCATTGCCTCTTTCTTCCTTGAGCTGAGATTCACTAGGCCCGTGATGGCGAACCTATGACACGTGTGCCACATGCAGAGCCCTCTCTGTGGACATGCCGGCCGTCACCCCAGCTCAGCTATGCGCGCACATCCTGCCGGCCAGCTGATTTTTGGTCTCTGCCGCACATGCATGGGGTGCGTGCGGGAGACGCACACGCATGTATGGGGGGGTTGTGTGTGCATGTGTAGGGGCAGTGCAGTGCCCCCCCCCGTGGCCCATTTTTGCTTCCAGAAGGCTGCAGGGGAGGCCTAGTAGGGTCAAAATGGGGTGCAGAGGGTCACATGTGTATACACAGGGGGCGAAGCACAGAGAGGTTATCACACATGCATTGCATTGAGTCTGTGTGCACATGCACGCTTTCGTCCATGAGCGTGTGCTGTTTTGGCATGCGACAACAAAAGGTCGTCACTGCACTAGGCAAAGTTGTTCAACTTTGTGTTCCAATTTCTAGCCTGCGACTTTTAACACCTATATCAAACTGGCCCACAACAGAAAGTATTAGTACAGTATTATTATACTATTTAGTAAACTAGTACAAATTTGGTTGTCTGAAGAAAAAGAAAATCAACACTTAGAATATGTTATATAGGTGGGTGTGAAACTTGTGATGTCATGTTGCTGTCATGTGATCAGGGGTGGGTTCCTGCAACTTCTAACCCCCTTCTATAGAAGAGGTTCCACAAATCTACCATGCCGTTTAGAACCTTTTCCAGCCTCCTCCCCCCAGCCCGTCCGCACCACACTTGCCCGCCTGCCGCTCACTGATTGGCTGGCTCATCAATCGCCCCGCCCGCCTCTAAGAGTCCTATCTAAACCTTAAAGTCTTAAAGCTGTCAAGTTTGAACATCCCTGGGTTTTTTTTCTAAAGGTTAGGGATGCAAGGGTCTTGTAACTTGACAGCTTTAAGATTTGTGTGCTTCAAATGCCAGAATTTCTGAGCCAACATTTTGGTTGCTAAGCAAGAGCATTGTTAAGTGAGTTTCACCACATTTTACAAATTGGCCACACCCACCCAGTCACATGACTGCCAAGCCATTCCCACTCAGTCACATGGCTGGCAAGCCACTCCCACCAGGTTATATGGCCAGCAAGCCACTCCCACAAAGTAGGCCACACCTACAGAAGAGGTTCTAAAAAAAATTGAAACCCACCACTGCATGTGATGTACTGCAACATTTTCCCATTCATGGAGCTGGCATGACCTGTGCGTGACGTATCCGGCCCACGGGCCACCAGTTTAACACTCCTGATCTAGAAGCACTATTACCATCTTGTAACCTATGAATTGAATGATTAACATCCATAATGTTCTATATTGAATTATACTGAATTATGATAATAAGGACATTATTACGTTTGCTGCAGATAAGTAAATAATGTGTAAAACATCAAATTGGGAAGAAATAATGACAACTTCATCATTAACTTGCTCACAGCTCTATGAATTGCTGACTGTTGGGGTTTCTTACAAATAAATTCTCTGTATTAAGTCCCACAAGCCACAGGACTGCTGCCTTGAAATCTCAGTCATGATCTGCATGCAAAAATATGTAACCACTAACAAGTTATGAAGTAGGGATGAACAGATCCTCTCTATGGATCAGCAGAGAAACTGCAAGAAGGAAGTTTTCTCAAACTTTCTTTCCAATTACAAGATAATATCATATATACTAGCCAAAGTAACACCCAAAAGTATTTTCTGGATTTGCTTACTAGTTTTTTTTGTGTTTCCAGGACCAGGAGCTTGTGATTTTTTGGGGGGTGATGAGAAACAGATTGGAAACTAATGGCTTTTGTTTTGGAAGCATAGTGGTGTGGGTCTTTGTTTCTGAACCTAGGAGGAATCTGACACCAATTATACTTGCTGCTAATAAAGGCATTCAGTCTGCGAGAACGGCTGTAGATTAAATTATAAAATAAAGATCATTAATGACTTAATCATTTGGTACAGGAATTTATTCTGTAGACTCCACAAAGAGCAAAAGATAATGATACAAATGATGTATTGGGGAAAAAGCAAAACCCACATAATAGATACGCTGGATCTAGAGGTGAGTTTCTGCCGGTTCAGCATGGATCGGGCTCCGCCCACCCGCCCGGGCACCTCTGCGTATGCACAGAAGCGTCATGCATGCCCGTATGAATGAACCGATAGTAAAAAAAATGGAAACCGAACCACTGGTTGGATCCAACAAACTGTCCCACTCTTTGGGGTTCCCCAAAATTCTTTATCCACTGTGGGGTGCTACAAAGAACAAGAGGTGACATGAATGAGTTGCCTCTGCCCTAATTTTTTTTTGGGGGGGGGGGGCATTCTGGTTTCAGGTTTCGTTTTATTTATATGCCGCCCTATTCCCAGCGGGACTCAGGGCGGCTCACAAACCCAAGGGGGGGAGGGAAACACAAGAACTACAAATACAAGCATTTAAAATAACCAACAGACACACAATCGAGAGGGGAAGGGAACCCATCAACCCCAGGCCTGCCGACACAGCCAGGTTCTATCTTTTTTGTTACCTCTTCTTTGTGGCACCCCACAGTGGATGAAGTGTTTTTGGGGAACCCCAAAGAGTGGGACAAACTCTTCTGTGGGTTTTGCTTTTTCCCCCAATAGATCATTTTCACCATTATCTTTTGCTCTTTGTGGAAACTGCAAGATAAATTCTTGCACCAAATGGTTAAGTCATGAATGTGCTTTGATAAACTGTAAACATTTCCCAAATCTACCTACACACAGGACCAGCAGTCAATTAAAATTCCACCCTTCCTCCTAAAGGGGAAACAAAAGATAGTCTGTTACAATAAGGGCAATAGTTCACCTTCCTTAAGATTCAATGTTTGGAAACCAGCTATTTTGAAAAAAAAAAAAAAAAAACACCACACAAAAACCTTAACTATGATTTCCTGTTACCAGATCATCCAGTGACCTATGAGGTCCATTTACTGGAAAGCAAGTAATACAGCTTTTTTAATTGTCTCTATTCTTACCACATGCTGGCATTTTTTTTTTATTCCAAAGGCAGAAGAAAATTACTTTGAGGAGCCTTGGTAGATGTCAAGGCCATTCGTCACAAGTTTCAGCTGAATTTATATCTTCATTTTTATTGAGACTACGATCTCGCTGTTGAGGATTTCTCAATAAAAAAAATTAGCAAGCCAGTCTTTTTCAGCTTTGAAAATAAAACTGCTTGACAAATATTCCCAGAACACTTCTAAAACAAAAACAGTAACTTTCAAATTTATGGGTCAGCAAGAACAAAATGCCCATCTTTAACTGCCAATAAAAATACATGTTTATTTTTCATGGAAGCCTCCATTGCAATCTCTTAAGATTCAAAGAAAATCACAATAAAGGTGGGGAGATGCAAAGGGCCATATTTTCTAGCAGCAAAGGGGATTTCTTTTGTGGGAAATCAGAGCATTTTCAATTATGCCAAGAAATCTCCTCTTACCTCCACCTCCCCCCAAGAAAGCAATTACTTGTAGTTTATGGTCAATAAACTAGTAATATTGGATGTCACTCTGGAATACCAGCATTCCTTCCATAATCCCTTAAACCTCCTTTTTTTTTCAAAACAGCACAAAAAGAAAAGAAAAAAACCTACTCCCAATAAAATTGGGAAACAAAAAGCAATTTTTCATCCATTATAAGCATTTGTTTCTTGCCTGTCAAAATTAACTGCTAACTTTTTCGCATTTGGGACCCGTTTGTACCTTGGTGTAGTGAATTCATTGTTGTGTAATTCCTTCTTAGTCTCTTAAAATAATACAAATGGAAACCTATACCTAATTAAAAGAAGCTGTTTTCTTGTGTTTGGGTTTCTGTTTGGATGTGCGTATCTAGAGACTATGCAAAAAAGACCAACGATCAAGTAACAATACCTCCAATCAAGAAGCTGCCAAAGAAGCCAATAGCAAACAACTCAACCAAAGAATTTCTAAGACCACCACCACCACCAACACTGACAGGCAAGACACTAGAACAGGGGTGTCAAACTCGATTTCATTGAGGGCTGCATTAGGGTTGTGCTTGACCTTGGGGGTCGGGGTGGGCGTGGCCAGCTCGATGTTACTCGTGTTGGGGGCACCTGTGGTGGCCCAGGCAGGGCTGGGGGATCCATTGTCTCCTTCCTTCCTTCCTTCCTTTTCCTTCCCTCTTCATTCTCCTTTCTTCTTCCTTCCCCTCTTTCCTTCTTCTTCCTTCCTTGCTCTCTTCTCATCTTCCCTTCTTTTTCTTTGCCTTTCCTCTTTCCCTTTCTCCTTTCCTGTTCCTTCTTGGATGCTCAAAAGGGGAAACATTTCTCCTTTGTTTTGTTTTGCTTTTAGCTTGTTTTGCTAGCCCTCTGCCAGCGAAAGCTCTCTCCCCCACTCTCCAAGTGCCCTTTTCGCTGGCAAAGGATCCGCGGGCCAGTCTTTTGCTGTTTCCAGGACGACCTCATGGGCCAGATCTAAGCATTCCGTGGGCCAGATACGGCCCACGGGCCTTGAGTTGGACACACCCCTGCACTAGAATATAAACTGAATTCAAACAGCACTCCCTACTAGGACGGATGGTGTTATTTAGTCTGGGTAATGAAAGGTCTGCAAGAAAGCAAGAAAGCTCAGAGACCACCAAGGACCATCAAACTTTGATAACAATATCAATTTTCCCCGGAAGAAAGAACATATGTTTTATATAAAATACAACGTACCTTAAAATTTCAATTTCATTTTTAACGTATTTATGCATCACTCTATTCATTAAGGAAATAACTCTTCGTATTCATGGAAAAGCAGAAAAAATATCCACAGGTATCTCAAAAAGCTGGTTTTGTTTTTAGGAGGATCACCAGCTCTTTAAATTTTGCAATGATCAGTGATATTTAACAACTCTTCCCAATGGAACATGGAAGATAATTGGTCCAATATAGGTAAAGGTATGTGCTAGTCGTTCCCGACTCTAGGGGGCCGTGCTCTTCTCCATTTCAAACCCGAAGAGCCAGCACTGTCCAAAGACGTCTCCGTGGTCATGTGGCCAGCATGACTAAATGCCAAAGGCACGCATAACACTGTTACCTTCCCACCAAAGGTGGGCTCTATTTTTCTACTTGCATTTTTACATCCTTTCGACCTGCTAGGTTGGCAGAAGCTGGGACAAGTAACGGGGGCTCACTCCATTACACGGTGTTAGAAATTCGAACTGCTGACCTTTCGATCGACAAACTTGGCATCTTAGCCATTGAGCCACCGCGATCCTGTTGGTCCAATATATCTACTTACTAATGACATAACAGAGAAGACAGGCATTCCAAGTGGAAATAACAGCATAGGAAACTTATAAAAATCCAGGCAGTTTAGTCATTAGATTTATTTAACCATCTACTCAGATTAGCAGCAGCTTATTTTTTTTTCTTATCTTCTTGTCAACTATAGTCATCAGGGATTGAAACAGTGATCTTCATTCTAAACATGTGCTCAACCCCTGAGTCATCCACACAATAGGAAGTTGTGGGTGTAATGCTTGCACTGCTGCTTGCCTGGAGAAAAAAGAGGCAGGTCACCGTTGTAAAAAGGTATCACTAATGGGAAACCCTTTTTTTTTTTTTTTTTTTTGCTTACAGGGATCTAACTTGCAAAACATGTTACTGATGAAAGATTGTTTGCTTATCTCAGGAGAAGAAGGAAGTATTACAGACTCCCAAGTTCCCACAGTGATCTTAAATGGCAATGGCACTTAGACTTATGTACCACTTTGCAGTGCTTTACAGCCCTCTCTAACCAATTTACAGAGTCAGCATATTGTCCCCAACAATCTGGGTCCTCATTTTACCAGCCTCGGAAGGATGGAAGGCCGAGTCAACCTTGAGCCGGTCAGAATCGAACTGCCAAACTGCTGGAAGCTGGCAGAAGTAGCCTGCAGTACTGCATTCTAACCACTGTGCCACCACGGCTCTAAGTCCAAGTCGAATTATGTGGTTGGAGAGTTATTTATTTATTTATTTATTTATTAGACTTATATACCGCTTCATAGGGCTTTCACCCTCTCTAAGCGGTTTACAATTTTTTAGCAATTGAGTCAGCAACTTGCCCCCACAGTCTGGGTCCTCATTTCACCCACCTCGGCAGGATGGAAAGCTGAGTCGACCTTGAGCTGGTGAGATTTGAACCGCTGAACTGTAGATCACAGTCAGCTAAAGTGGCCTGCAGTACTGCACCCTAACCACTGTGCCACCTCGAGTATTGGTAGTGGAAGATGACTTGTTTTGGTTCTCTGGGGATAGCAAAAGAGCTTAATGTTGGAGTAGGGTAAGGAATCTACCGTATTTTTTGGAGTATAAGACGCTCTGAAGTATAAGACGCACCTAAATTTTGGGGAGGAAAACAAGGGAAATATATCTGCCTCTGCCTCTCAACAATTTGCCTCCTTGCAACAAACAGCACAGAAAATATACACTGTTTGTAATGTTATATTTCAGACTATACTTGTACAGATGCTGTTAAAATTGATGTGCTTTCTGGAAGTATAGTTATTCTCTGCTATTTAAAAGAATAGCACTTTTTAAAACAATAGCACGGGGCCTCTTCAGATCAAGCATTTATTTTAAAAAGTTTCTTCATTTTGTTAAGTTGTCTAGAATAATAATAAAGTAGTCTTTAAAAAATAAGTCTAATAATTTGAACATTCTATAGGCATTTATAGTTGTTGACTTACCTCCTTGCAGCAAACAACCTGATTAGCCCAAGAAAAAAACCTGCCTCCCAGCAATTTGCCAAGCAAACAGCAAGTTTCACTTTCAATTTCTCCTGATCATCAGCTGTTACAGGTTGCAGGGATTGCTATAACTTATTGAAGCCTCCTCAAGCCCCCCCCCCCCCCCCCCCCGTTTGCTGCAAAGAAGTAAATTGCTGGGAGGCAGAGGCCAAAGGGTTGGGGTTGGTAGGTGGGTGGGGCTACATTCAGTGTATAAGACACACCCAAATTTTCACCCTCTTTTAGGAGGGAAAAGCGTCTTATAGTCCGAAAAATATGGCAGGCATCCATCTATCTATCTATCTATCTATCTATCTATCTATCTATCTATCTATCTATCTATCTATCTATCTATCTATCTATCATCTATCTATCTATCTATCTATCTATCTATCTATCTATCTATCTATCTATCTACCTACCTACCTACCTACCTACCTACCTACCTACCTACCTATCTATCATCTATCTATCTCACTTCCTTCCTTATTTATTTATTTATTTGTGAAATTTACTAGCCACCCATCTTACCACAGGGTAAGTCTGGGCGGCTCATAATATTAAAAAGATAAATGTACAAAATTTTGATGATATCAATAAAATACTACAAAGATCCAAACTGCTGAGCTGTAACTAAAAAGATGGGGAGGAAAGGAATAGGATGAGAAGGAGGGGAGGTTGGATCTGTTATTAATCTATTAACCATCCCCAATGTGGAACTCCTCCATTGGAATTTCAAGCCAACTGGCATAGCCAGGTCTTTAAACTCCTGCTTAGTCTTTCTTTCCCAAAGTTCCTGAGTGATGAGGTCAAAACAATATAACATGATTTAGAAAAAAAAGAAAAAACCACTATTTACAGTAGCTAGTTTTTTAAAAAATTGAGCTATAAAAGGGACCAGCAAACAATTGAAAATCAAAATGTGTATCAAAGCAACTGGGGACACGGCTCTTTAAAGCAACTACAACTTTCCCTATGATAGGATAGCTCTCCTTCACAATTCCATCACAATTCCAGACAAAGATACCTTTCACTTAAAGTCAGGGTATCAAACTCAATTTCATTGAGGGCTGCATCAGGGTTGTGTTTGACCTTAGGGGGGCCGGGGTGGTGGTGGCTGGAATGGGCGTGGCCAGCTTGATGGCGTTCATGTTGGGGATGAATGTGGTGGCTCAAGTGCTCAGGCAGGGAAAATGTGCTCCTGAGCTCTGTTTCCCACTGCGATGGCTTCCTGAAATCCTCTGCCAATGAAAATGAAGCTCGGAAGGGCCACATACAGCCCTCATGAGCTCTGTTTTCACTGGCAGACACACTGCGGGCTGGTCTTTCACTGTTTCCAGGGCAGCCCCTTGGGCCAGATCTAAGCACCCCGCGAGCCGGATCCAGCCCATGGGCCTTGAATTTCACACCCCTAGTTTAAAGGAACTATAGTAGCAATAGCAACAGCAGTTAGACTTATATACCGCTTCATAGGGCTTTCAGCCCTCTCTAAGATGTTTACAGAGTCAGCATCAGGGACGTGCAGTCACTAGAGGCAAGGGAGGCGGGGCCTCACCAGTCTCCTCAGGGAAAGGAAAGGATTTTAAATATTTTTGTAAAATAATTAAAGCCAGGGTAGTTGCTACCAGATTTCAAGTCACAGTGGTTTGGTGTCTGCTCTCAGTATTAACCAGGAGGAGGCCAGAGAACTATGGGCCTCTTTTGCATAAGGAATTTTTCGCCTTTTAAGAGTTAAGCAAGGGTTAACAAGCAAAGAATTCCTTATGCAAATGAGGCACGTATTCTCTCGCCTCCTGTAAAGGGCTTTTTTAGAGGCTTTTTAGAGTTCTCTGGGAGCAACTAGCTCAGTCTGACAGAGCTCTGGCCTTTCAAGAGGGGAGGGCAGGGCAGGGAGAAGCAGAGTTCAAATCATCTCTGAAACAGCTGGAAAAGGTGTGTGTGGGGGGAGGAATTCAAAAAGTTTGATCGGAAGGCAGCAGGGGAAGGCAGGGTATGGCAGAGGAGCTGCTTTCAAGCCTTTGGAAAATATATCCAATCCAACTTCTGTGTTTGTGTTTGAGAGTGAGTGAATGAGAGAGGGATCGAAGTTCTCTGTGTGCATGTGTCTGTTTGAGAGAGGGGGGAGGGAGGGAGAGAGGGAGGAAGGAGGGGGAGGGAGAAGAAAAAGAATGGGAAAACTTATTTTGCAAGGGGGAAAAATGCTGTCACTTTAAATCGGAACTGAGCATGCCTGGCTGTGGAATTCTGGGAGTTGAAGTCCACAAGTCTAAAAAGTGCCTCACCACGCTTAAAGCTGACCGCACGTCACTGGTCAGCATATTGCCCCCACAGTTTGGGTCCTCATTTCACCCACCTCGGAAGGATGGAAGGCTGAGTCAACCTTGAGCCGGTGAGATTTGAACCGCTGAACTGCAGATAACAGTCAGCTGAAGTGGCCTGCAGTACTGCACCCTAACCACTGCGCCACCTCGGCTCATACTGGTAACTGGTATTACTTAGGAGCCCACATAAGTTCTAAAAGCTTTTTCTGACTCACCACAGTATAAGGTTGTTGTTATTGTTAGTTGCAAAGTCATGTCCGACCCACTGCGACCCCATGGACAATGCTCCTCCAAGCCTTCCTGTCCTCTACCATCCTCTGGAGTACATTTAAGCTCATGCCTAGTGCTTCAGTGACTCCATCCAGCCACCTCATTGTCTTGGCTCTTCTCCAGTGAGTGCTTCCTTCTCATAATATAAGGTAATTTTTTAAAATTTCATTTTATCTAATTTGTATTCTCAAATATTTTGGGAGATTCTGCGATATATAGTCCCAACACATTTCTGGATTGGAAAAGAGTAATTTAAAGTAGATTCGATCCACCAAGATTTCCTGAGAGAGCTAATTCCATCTTAATTATTTACTGTATAAAAATATTTATTTTTAAGGCTTAAATCTCTTTCCAAACAATTTCACAGCATGTCAAGCCATCTAGTTCTCTATCACTGTTCTACACATTTTCCCTACAAATAATTATGTCATCTCCTTTATATAACCCCTCCAAAAGCAAATGTTTAGCTTTTCAAAGAGAAGTATCTCCTTCCCTTGATCACTTTGTTTGCTTTTTAAGTAAGTGACCTTAAATTAAAGAGGCTGAAGTCACAAACAGTGGAAAATATTACTTATCTCATTAAGTGTTTGCAGATTTATACTCCTCTTTGCTAACGTTCTCTCGGGTAAAGAGAGAATTGAAAACAAAAAAACAACATCATCTATTTAATACAGTATCTGCTAAATATAATTTTTTCCTTGTAGCTTATCAGGTGACATCACGGCATAACTCTCCCTGTAGTTTTGAGCCAGAAACTTTCTATAGGAAAACAATCTCATGCTCATCATCAAAAATTGTATACAAATGTTTTCCTGTTTATAGAAATGGGGAAAACAAGGAAGGCAAATAAATGAATTAATCCGAAGGTTAATCAAGGCTGCGCAGCCCTTAAGTAGACTAAGCAATTACTGTGAGATTCTGATATAACATTATTGTTTTATGCTTAGTCACTGCTATAACATCCATATTTGGGACACAACAACAGAAGGCCCTTCTATGGAAGATGATTAAGGGACAGTGGACAATAAAAAAAAAAATCAAGATCAAAATTACGCAACAAAGAAAAGAACACTCTTCTCATATTCTCCAGCGACTGGCATTAGAACTCCAACTGTTTCTTTTAGAAAATATGTAAGATGTTATAAGACATAATATATCTATCATAGCTAATACTTTTATTATTTATTAGATTTATACAGCTTCCCACTTTGCAGTACACTACTCGGGATAGCTAAAAGGTAAAGTTTCCCCTCGTATATATGTGCTAGTTGTTCCCAACTCTAGGGGGCAATGGTCATCTCCGTTTCAAAGCCGAAGAGCCAGCGCTGTCCAAAGACGTCTCCGTGGTCATGTGGGTGGCATGACTAAACACTGAAGGTGCAGGGAACACTGTTACCTTCCCATCAAAGGTGGTTCCTATTTTCTACTTGCATTTTACGTGCTTTCAAACTGCTAGGTTGGCAGAAGCTGGGAGAAGTGACGGGAGCTCACTCCATTATGCAGCGCTAGGGATTCAAACCACTGAACTGCCAACCTCTCTGATCAACAAGCATTTTAGCCACTGCATCCCTTATAGCTAACTACAGTAATAAAAACAGAAGCAATAAAAAGAATTCCAACAGAGGAAGAAGAAACCAAGAAAAAACTGGCCCCCAATCCATAACTATACCCTTTCATCTCCTAAATCCTTAAGATTCCAATCCTACTGTCCTAGCACTTGTGGGAAAAGCCACAAGTTCAATTCAATTCAATCCTTTATTGTCAGAGTACAACATGTGTACAATGAGATTGGCTGAGCCTCCCTTCGTGCCCGCCCCCCCAAATACAATACAACTTACAGTGAAAGACAAAAAATTCCTAGCCCAGTGAATCCTACTAATAAACATCCAGTCCAAACACCCAGCACCATGTGAACTTATTGCACATTGCTCCGCCCCTGCAAGTCAATCGTACTATGGTGTTGTAGCATTATTTTTCATCCAGGAGTCTGACAGCCCACAGATAAAAACTGTGTATAGACATGAGCAATAAATCAACTTAACTGGAGCTATATCTCCTTCCAGATGGTAGGAGAATAAAGAAGGGCTGACCAGCGTGTGAGTCATCCCTGAGGATTTTCCTCGCTCTTCTAAAGCAGCGATGTAGTCTAGCGATATCTGGAAAGATAAGAGGGTGGATCCTACCAGATCTTAAGGGGAAGGGTCTTTCACAGGGCAGGGGCAGCTACAGGAAAAGCATAGTTCCTAGGTGGGATTTAAGGGTAGGGGCCTGGAGTAGGTCCGCTATATCCAATCTAGTGCAAATGAGCAAATGCCCTCAGGGAGAAGGTAGTCCCACCAAGAATCTGGTCTGTGCCATAGAAGGCTTTAAAGGTGATAACCAGCATTTTGAAGGTACACAGAAATAAACAGGGAGTGTTTAATGTCCCATAATCTTCAACAGCACCCCTTCAATAACATTATCCTTGTCAAGCCCAAAGAATCAGGACCACACATTAAGCTCCAGTTAAGTTGATTTATTGCTCATGTCTATACACAAGAATCGATCACCTAATGGTCAGCACTGAATGGGTGCTCGATAAGAGTCAACAGAATTCAGGGTATTAGACATAGACTGTTTATGGGAGTGCAATGACTCTAGACTGATTACTCTCTTGACCCTGCCTTCAAGCTTTGCCTGTCCTTCTCCTACAATTCTTTAAGCATTTGTCTTAAGCATCCAGGCCCCAAGTTGGAATTCTCATTCAATTATCTCATTGTCTGATGAGGAACTGCTAGTTTAGTCTCCAACTTCTTTGATGTCAATTTTTTTTTGGTACATTGTGAACCTGCTTGCAGTGGGAATATAGAAACTAATTTTCTTCACTGCATTCTTTCATCAGAACACTTTTTTATTTTAAAAAAAGTTGTATTATTTTAGCAGTCAAACTATTTGTATTCAACCAGACCAGGCTGAAACTTACTTAATTATTTAAAGCATGTATATCTTGCTCTTCAGTCTGGAAAGCTCTTTAGAGTGACTTACAGTATAACAACAACAACAACAACAACAACAACAATAATATGACCTCACTATTTGGAAATTTTAAATTTATCAGACTTGAACATTCTGATTCTACAAAAAGCCACCCTACTTGGAACAGCTTATATCCTCCGACGTTACCTTAATAGTTCCTAGGTTCTTGGTTAGGACTCGAGCTGTTAAGCTATCAACCAACCCCAAAGGCTGTGAATCTCACCAAAGATTAACATAATAATAATAATAATAATAATAATAATAATAATAATAATAATAATAATCTGATTTTCGGTGACTTTTTCAGGTTGATGTTCCCACCAGTTTGTTGCTGTTTTAAGTGCAAAAATTATAATATTAAAACAGCAACAAACTGGTGGGAACATCAGCCTGAAAAAGTCACCGAAAATCAGATGGTCAAGATCTTGTGGGATTTTCACATACAACAAACTGGTGGGAACATCAGCCTGAAAAAGTCACCGAAAATCAGATGGTCAAGATCTTGTGGGATTTTCACATACAAACAGACAAAATACTGGTGCATAATACACCAGACATCACACTGGTTGAGAAAAACAAGGTCACAATCATAGACATTGCAATACCAGGTGATAGCAGGGTCAATGAGAAGGAATGTGAAAAAATCGCAAAATACCAGGACTTAAAAATAAAAATTCAACGACTATGGCACAAACCAGCAGTGGTAATTCCAGTGGTAATCGGCACACTGGGTGCTATTCCAAAAGCACTGGAATTACATTTAAAACAGTTAAAAATTGACAAAATCACCATCAGTCAAATGCAAAAAGCTGCACTGCTTGGATCTGCACGCATATTACGAAAATACGTTACGACGTCCTAGGCCCCTGGGTGGGGCCCGACTAGTAATCAATGCCAAATCCGGCGAAACAACTGGCCGCTGTGATACAATTGTATAATAATACAATCTCTTTCCCTCAGTCTCCTGATTTAAAATGACACCATGTTGAAGGAACAGAACAGGAAAAGAAAGCTTCAGTTATTTTCCTTGAGACTAAAGTATTATTGCTCTCCAAACACTGTAATAGCATAATTGTTTCTCAAAACTGTATCATAGGAGAAGGATGAACAGGAAATAATAATAATCCCAGGATTAGATAAGTGAACAAAAATGCCAAATACAGTCTAAACATCTAAACATACTTAAACACCACCGGCACTGACAAATTTACCATCAGTCAATTGCAAAAGACAGCTTTAATGGGAACAGCTTACATCCTGCCACGATACCTGTAACACCACCCAACTTAAACATCTACCTATCCCACAGGTCCTTGGGAAGGACTTGATTGGAGGACAAAAATGCCAATGCAATCCACACATCTGGCTGACTTATGATGACCAACCATGATAAGAACAACAACAATAATTGTTGATAAGAAAGACAAAAGAATATGGATTATGGATGTGGAAGTACCCATAGATAGTGGAATAAAAGAGAAAAAACTGGAGAAAACAACAAAATATAAAGACCCACAAACATTACTAGAACAACTGTAGCAAAAGAAAGCTAAGATACCACCAATAGTAATAGGTGCTTTTGGTACAAGCCAAAATAACTGGAGCACCACATGATCACCATCGGCATTGACAAATTCACCATCAGTCAATTGCAAATGGCGGCTTTACTTGGAACAGCTTCCATCCTGCGACAATATCTGTAACACGATCAAGCATCCATATCAGCCCTTCAAAGGTCCTTGAGAAGGACTCGATAGTTATAAAAATGCCAAATCCAGTTTGAACATCTGACTGACTGTGACAAAGCATAAGAATGCAACAGCAAGCTAAGTAACATGATAGGCAGGTACTATATGGCATTATGTTTATAGGGATGTTTCAGGAATTGCAACAAGATCCTATAGCTTAAAGGTCTGGGAGATTCTGAAATGCCGTGGAAATGTGAGGTTGTGATAATTCAAGATATAGATATAGAGCCAAATCAACAGAACAACAAACAGATCCGTTTCTTCCTGTGCCAAAAGCAATAGCAAAAGCAGAAGGAATGCAGTGCTGGGAGGAAGAAGGGAGGTGGCGAGCAAAGAAGTCTTCATTAATGTCTTAAAAACATCAAGAATTTGCTCCTCCATCTTCTTTGATGTGATGCAGATTGTTGCAAAGAGGCCAAGGAGCACTTGAACAAATATTGCTAAATACTATTCAGAATGGATAAGGCTGAACCAAGAGGGAGCTGGGCCCTAAAAGCAGACAACACAGTAATCCATGATTTCAACATTACCAGCTGGGTTCCAGCTAACCACATTGACCAAATAAGGAAAGTGCCTTCATGCCTGGAATCCTTTCCCAGTTAGCTCACTCTACTCCCCCCCCTCCCGCCTTACAGTTGGGGAATATAAAAGATAGAGGTCATTCTCCCACCCCCCATACTTTCTAGCTCAGATAAATTTGATTGCCAGGCTATCCAATGCATATTGGGATTTGCTAACGGTAGGGGAAGGCAAGAGATTCAATGACATTAACAGAAATGTATCATACACCCTGTTTTCCTGAAAATAAGACCTCCCCAGATAATAATCCCAATTGGGCTTTTGAGCGCATGCGCTCAAATAAGCCCTCCCTGAAAATATTGCAACACACCAGCAGCCATGAGGTGACCACGCTTGCCACCTTCTGCACCTCAAAAATAATAAGACCTTCCTGAAAATAAGGCCAAGCGCTTATTTCTGGGGTCAAAAGAAAATAAGACCCTGTCTTATTTTGGGGGAAGCATAGAACTACTATTCTTCACATATTTTGAATTAGTTTCCAGCCAGAATGAGCAAAAGATGAAGATCTGAAAACTGGAATACAGATACTTACAAGCATTCATTAAATGACCGTTCATAGTTACAAAGGCACTAAAAATAGGACTTATGACTGTTTTTCACACTTACGACCATTGCAACATCCCCTTAGTCATATGATCAATGTCCAGACACTTGGCAACTGGCATTTATTTATGACATGGGATCACGGGATCTACTTTTATGACCTTCTGATAAGCAAAGTCAAGAGGGAGTCAGATTCACTTTATAATTGTGTTACTAACTGAACAACTGCAGTGATTCACTTAACAACCGTGGAAAGAAAGGTCATAAAATAGGTCAAAACTTGCTTAACTGTCCTGCTTAACAACAACAAAATGGGATTCAATT
Organism: Thamnophis elegans; assembly: GCF_009769535.1. NCBI lineage: Eukaryota > Metazoa > Chordata > Lepidosauria > Squamata > Natricidae > Thamnophis > Thamnophis elegans. The sequence continues at coordinate 14,414,578 of NC_045546.1, read as the reverse complement.
GTGGTTGCAAGTGGAAGATTACCCACATAAAAATAGGTTTTTAAAAAGAGACTGGACAGCCACTCGTCTGTAATGTTATAGGGTCTCCTGCTTGAATAGGGGGTTGGACTAGAAGACCTCCAAGGTCCCTTCCAGATCTATTCTGTATTTCAGTCTTTGGCAATTTCAAGACAGGAAATCATTAGCTAGCTTAGACTTAATACTTAAGATCGGAAGCTTGGTTAATCATAAATACAACTAATATTTACTGTCTTTATCTTCCTCATATTTATAAATTTAATAACTCTCGCGAATCATTTTCAAGTTACATAAGACCCCCAACATTACAAAATCTCCCTATCCTATTTATTCTCTCCATCCTAGTCCTACACACAGACCAGATCATCTCAGTTAGCTGAAGGAAGAAGATGCCAGCATATACTACACATGACTAGGTAAAGGGAGAGTAAGCTATGTTAAAAATAGAAGCCTAATCTCTTTTACATCTTACTGCAGTTTATAATAAATCTTGAAGATATGAGTAGTGTTAAACCATTAGTTCTCAGAGCCATAAATTTCTTTAGCATATGACATATCAGTAAGAGATAGGATAACAGTTAATGCAATACTATTTTTTTTAATTCTCATTACAACTGAAACCCTCCAAAAGCATGCTATTGTCACTGTGAGCAATGACTTGCCAAGCACTATAACTGAATAACTAGGCAACAGAAATGTATCAATGTCGGCTGATTATTAGTATTGCTATCGTTATGAGGGTTTTTTCATTTTTTATTTTGCAGCTATTGTAATTTTTATGACATTAGCCACTAGAAGTCTGTACTGATTAGAAGATCACATACGAAAACCAATCAATCAACAAACAGCTTCTTAGAACAAGAATGCATAAAGTCTCCAACCTTGGCAATTTTACTACTTGTGGACTTCAATTCCCAGAATTCCTCCATGCTGGCTGAAGAATTCTGGGAGTTGAAGTCAAGAAGTTGTCAAGTTCCCAAGATGGAGTCTCTTGTGTCCCGTCCCCCACCCTAAAGTCATTAATCCAAGAGAATGTGCATACTTTGACTTTGAATTTAAGAGATGTAGTAATGATGCAACAATAAAGTAAAAACAGTAGTATTCCTTAACAAAAACAGTAGTATTTCTTAACAACTCACCTTTGCTGCACCTATTTGCTCTTTACGAAATTTCTCAAGCGGTGCTATTAAAACATCGTCCGCATTCTGGATCTGAAATACCAAAAAAAAAAAAAAAAAAATCATTATTTCAATGGTAGGTATATAATAATAATTCAAAATAATATTTTAAAGTAGTTCAGTAGTTTTTACATTTAAAACAATAATTCCAGAAATGGTCAAATAATCAAGTTAACCCCAGTGACCCTATTAAATGAAACACTTTCAGGGGTGCCTGATAAGTACAGAAATCACAATCTAACTAAGAAACATTTTATATAAATCTCAATTCCCGCTTACTATGGACACACAAAAGTTCCAATTTAATTATAACCCTAGTAGGATGAAGTATGCTTCTCTCTACAAACTCTTCAAGACACTTGTCAGTGGTATTAATAATTACATTCAACATTTCAATTGTTGCTTGCTATATAACAGTGATGGCTAACCTTTTTGTTGTTGTGTGTCGAAAGTGTGCATGCACATGCGCTCGGACCCATAATGCAATATGCGCACAACACCGCCCTGCCCCCCTGAACATGTGTGCATGACACCCCACCCCCGTGCTCCCCCATGCAAGCGTGCACAACCTTGCATTGCCCCCGCCCCCCTGGGCATGCGTGTGCGAACCTCCACACCCTGTTTTGGGCCTAGTAGGCCTCCTAGGAGCAAAAAAGTGCCGCGAGAGATACACCAAGCCCCTGTGCTCCCCCACATGCGCATGCACACCCCATCCCTTCCATGTATGCACACGCATCTCCCGCATGCGCCCTGTCCCTATGCATGTGCAGAAGACCCCAAAATAAGCTGGATGGCAGTAGACGCGCATCCATGCACGATGGAGCTGCGCTGAGGCAACAGTTCATGTGCCTGCAGAGAGGGCTCTACATGCCACCTGTGACCCACGCGCCATAGCTTTGCCATCACAGCTATATAGTACCATGGTTGTTTAAAAACAATTGCGGCCAGCACAATTATTTCAACTGCATCTACCTAGATACCCACTATAGCAGCGCTTCCCAAACCTTAGTGAATATTCCAAATATCCGAACCAACTTGGAGTTAGGGCAGCAATCGGAATTACTGCCACCCAGGTTTGCTATTGCTAAGTTAAGCAATCATATGATATCCTACTTTACGATCAGTTGACAACAATCTCAGCTCCAATTGTTGTCCTAATCTGAGAACGATTTGTTTGTGCACCCAAGAATTCATTACACAAATGACAAGAATTGCATATTGTATATTATATAAATCATGATGACACTGGCATGAATTATATTTGAATATCATTATGCATGTCACAGAGGCTGGCATTGCAGATCTAAGCACCATCTCTACAACATAATGACCTATACCTATAAGGACTTAATCTCATTCATTCATTCATTCATTCATTCATTCATTCATTCATTCATTCCATTTGTACTCTGCCACAATCCCACAAGACCACATTTAACTTCCAAAGAAGTGGATTTCTTGAATAGGAAACATACATCACCGATTTCTTAAAATACTTTCAGTGGCATGACTAAATAAGTATTTGCTTTTAAAATATTATGACTGCTTCTGCTATATTTATTACCAGTAAACCTTTTGAATGGAGTCTTAATCATCCCATCTGTCCCCAACTTCTATATTTATACAGCTGAGACTTTTTTCTTAAAAAAAAAATGCTTATGAATATTTAAAGAGAAAAACACTGTAAAACGAAGCTCCCTGGGCTGCAGTTATTTCACAGTAATTAGACTTTAGTGTTTGAACATTGATGCATTTCATGTATTTCAGTGCTAAGTGTAGGATATTAGGGCAAGAAAATTGCCTGAAGCAGAGTTTTATATAATCATGTAGACATCATAAATATCACTCATATTTGGAAGATAAACACTTGGCAAGCCAAATGAGCAAAGACCATAAACACTGAGGATGCTTAAGATGTCCTAATGATGCAAGGGGGAAATTCCTAAGATTAAAGTACTGTTCTTAAATGCAATATATAAAATTTATATGTATGGAAATAAAAATCAGTTTGGATTATAGGACATAACTGAGTCTTCTTTGCCAATAGGTGTTCAGGATTTGTTTAGGAATTATCTGCTAGACTTAATATAAAGGCATTACGTTCCCAGCTGGAGAGACCAAATCCTCACAGGGCTTAAGGAACTTATTTCAAAATATTTGCAATCCTCCTATTATCTGTTCCCAAAGAAAATGCAAAGATGTCTCTGCTACTTCATCAAAAAGTATGTATTTAGGGCCCTGAGCCATAAACTGGTAGCTTGCCTAAAGCTAAATATTTCAAGCAGTTAAATTTGTTTTTGAGTGCAAGTGAACATTGGAGAGAGCTACCTAGCTTGCAATTTCACAAAATGTCAAAGAGATGCTAAAAAGACAAACTGTTAAATATCTTTACTTAATATGAAAACAATTTCATTAATACACACACACACACACATTCCACGTTACTAGTCTCTGGAACTGTTTAGAGTAAAAATCTTCAACCTTGGCAACTTAAGGAGCTGTGGACTTCAACTCCCAGAATTCTGGGAATTGAATTGAATCTGGGAATTGAATCTGGGAATTCAATTCTGGGAATTGAAATCCACAAGTCTTAAAGTTGCCAAGATTGGAGACTCTTAGTTTAGAAGACTGCTAGCTGTGGTAGCGACCATGCCCTGCTATATTTCTGTGCTGGGCAGAGAAAATGGGAGGTACATCTACTAATTACTGTCTTCAGATGTGTAGTTCTTCCATCATTCGTTCACTCACCTCTGTACAATTCTTGATCATCCAACGATATCTTGTTTATCTTTAAAGGCAACACAACTATTATATAAGCACAGATTCTTTTAGATTCTTGGTGTTCTCTGAGCTTGGATCTTTTCCTGCAGATGTTTCATTAGCAGGCCAGGCAATTATATCACTGCACTTGTAGCTTGGCAACAAAACATCTGCCAAAAAAACAACCATGTCTCAGAGAACCAAAGATCGAGAACCGAACTATTGAGCTACCTATGTTCTCTATTACTGGTTCTCATTTACCTAAGGTTCTCCATTATACACTCATTATAATGTAGAATAACTGGCTGTTGCATTAAAAATATTTAGGCCAGTAATAGCATCTGACCCCACTTTCTCCGTTATAACTGAACATTTCTACCTCTTTGTAACAATAGTCAATTTGTTTTTAGCATACAGGTAGACCTTGACTTACAACAGTTTGCTTAGTGACCCTTTCAAAGTTACAACGGGATTGAAAAAAAGTGACTTATGACCGTTTTTCACACGTGACCATTGCAGCATCCCCATAATTTACATTTGGATGCTTGATAACTGACTCATATTTATGACGGTTGCAGTGTGCTGGGGACATGTGAACTCCTTCTGCAACCTTCTGAATAGCAAAGTCAATGTGGAAACCAGAGTCACTTAACAACTATATATATATATAGTTGGGGCTTACCAGGGGTTGTGACACTAATATATACCTTCTTCCCTGGCTTCAGCTGATAAGGAGGAGACCTGTGGCTTGATGGCTAAGACGTTTGCCTAAGATGCAATACAGCACAGGTTCGAATCCCAGTAAGGGTATGGCTAGCTGATGAGAGCTAAATAGCTTGAAATAGATCTATACTAGTCTCCCTTTATTTATTTATCAGCACAAATAAAAACACACACACACACACACACACACACACACACACATATATACATATATACATATATACATATATACATATATACATATATACATATATACATATATACATATATACATATATACATATATACATATATACATATATACATATATACATATATACATATATACATATATACATATATACATATATACATACATATACATATACATATACATATACATATACATATACATATACATATACATATACATATACATATACATATACATATACATATACATATACATATACATATATATATATATATATATATACGGACTTCAAAACTGCAGTGATTTCACTAAACAACTGTGCCAAGAAAGGTTGTAAAACGGTGCAAAACTCACTTAACAAATTTCTCTCTTTAGCAACATAAATTTTGGGATCAATTGTGGTCATGAGTTGAGGACTACCTGTGGTGATATCCACCCACAGTATTGGTTATATGAAGGCTGTTACCAATGAATTGCAAGAATAATTTAAGCCTTAAACTGCAGCATTTGTCTACAAAGCAGAATGTGGTTTCTTGCAGAATGAAGACTAAAAGGGATAGGGGAGGTTATTAGAAATAAATTAAAACATCATGGTGAATTCAAGTATCTCTTATCAATGAATCCAGATGTATCCAAATCCTTTACATTTAAATAAGTAAATAAAAGTCAGTTCCTTTATTAAGTCATTGTAAAAAGGGAAACATATACACAAACAACAGGGAGAGAAAGAAACACACATAACTTTTGCGGTCACCCAAAACCATGCTCTCAGGAATTGTAAAGAAATGCCTGTAATAAGTTCCTTATGTTGTCATTCCATGCTTTTTTTATAGGTTCAAGCATTGCCACAAGCTACACAAACCAAATATCTTCAACGTGTATATACCAAACAATTAAAACAAAAGAAAAATGTAATCATAACTGTCTTCCTTGTGAGGTCTCCACCCCAGTGGAAACGCTAATTGAATTTTAAAAGCAGTACTTAAAAAAAAACGTAAGCAGTCTTGAGAGAAACAAAAGCATGGTATGGATTTTCTCTTTCATCATTGATAAAGAAGTTTATGAAAGCGGAACCGTGCTATGAAACTGAACAGGCAGTTTTCAAAGTGCAGAAACTGCCATATGGCTGTACCCTTCTCGAAGAGTTGAGCCAACTGGTTTCTCCCTTGGTAATGACACACCATCATGTGGTCTGAGGGTTTTCCCCATTTGTGGAAACCTGTTCTGACCGAGGCTTCCCAAGAGCATGAGGCAAACTCCTGGCCCTTTTATTAATTTCCTGTGAATTCTGCTCATTCATATCCAGCGAAGTCTTTCCAGAGAGGATTTACAGCCCATAATTGGGCTGTAAATTACGTGGGGCCAGAGTTGGCTTCACTTGGGTATGTGCCACAGCAGTGTTTCATTTCTCACCTTTCCTACTATCTTCTCTTATTGGTTTCTTATGATTTATCCATTGTTGTTTGTAACTTATGATCAATGATTGCAACTATGATTCTGACCTATGACCTATTACTTGCTGTTTATATGTACACTGTGGAGCTTATGCACTGGAGACAAATTCCTTGTGTGTCTGATCACACTTGGCCAATAAAGAATTCTATTCTATAAATCACTTTTTTTCAGTGGAGTTGCAACCACGCAGGATTTTTGCTTAACTTTACTTCCCAACCTCTAGCTCAATAGTTTCCAAACTTGCCAACTTCAAGACTTGTGGACTTCAACTTCCAGAATTTCTCAGCCAGCCATGCTGACTGAGGAATTCTGGGAATTGAAGTCCACAAATCTGGCTGAGCAATTCTGAGAGTTGAAGTCCAGAAGTCTTAAAGTTGCCAAGTCTGGAGACCCCTGCTCTAGCTCAAGGGAGCAGAAACTCCCCTCCCCTTCCTCACAGAGGCTGTAGAATACAATCTGTGAGCTGTTATATAAAAGTACATGGCTGTAAAACTGGACTGCCATGCCGTCCTTACCAGCTTTCAGAGGGAATTTAGGCACAGGTTTTGGTAACCAGCCAGGCCTTCCCACTGATCAAGAGTTCAAGGTTTCTGCAAAGCAAACATACCGAGCTGTTGTGGCCCAACAGCGGCTGGCTGAGCTGCTGGTGGAATCTGACAGCGATGAATACTATGGGATTGCCCTGGAGGCTGAGGAAGACTCTGGGGGGTGTTCGGAGTCAGAGCAGGGACTAGAGAGGCCTGTTGGCCACCAGATGGCGTCTGAGTCAGTGAGCGGTAAGGAAGAACAGTGGGAGGCTGTCCCTGACCTACATATGCGTAGGGCTGAGAGGAGGAGGGACCAGCTTTGGAAAAAGGCTCACAGAAGGAAATAGGAACAGGTGGCTACTGATTAGCCCCTCCCGAGAGCTTATATAGGTTGGGCGACGGGAGAGGAATTTTGCAGGAAACAACAGTTTACTAATCCAGGCATAGTGAAAGATTGGGAGAATTTCATGAGTTCAAGCCTTGTTTTCATAGAGATAATTTTCTGGACTCCCAGCCAAGGGGTTGCTTATCTCCCTCCTTAGTTGTGACAGACAGCCAAGTCTGCATCCATACATATTGTAGAGTCTTGGGACAGAATGCCGAGCATATGCTGAAAACTCAAGGAGGACTTTGTTGAGTAGAGTTTTATCAATTCACTTCTCCAACGTTGGGTAGGTTTGAAGGGCCTTTTTCAGGGAATCCTCAATTTACAGCTATAACTGAGCTTACAATTTCAATTGTTAAGTCACAACAATCATAAAATGGGTCGTTATGGGAAGAAGCCCAATTTTGCAACCATTTTTGCAGCAATTGTAAAGTGGACATAAAATGGATGCCACAGTCATTAAGCTAATCCATTATTCGCTATGGGGCAGTTTTTGCCAAAAACTGGAAGCAATCGTTGGTCTCCAGCAAAAATGTCATAAATTGCAGTTATATGACTGCAGTGAGGCACTGCAAAAACATGGTCACCTGACCAGGGCAGGGAAAGAAAACTTGCAGATATTAGCACTCCGAATCTGGGTCTTAAGTTCCACTTTCAAAATATGTCATAATTTCAAGTGGTCACTAATTGAATACACTATTATTTCGGGAGCTATAGTTGCTTAGTGGGAGAGTCATCAACCATGTTATGATTTTTGCATTGTCTCACTGATAAGTTGGAGGATTCACTGACTGGCTCATGATTGTCCCTATTTGTTGACAGCATTTTGAAGTTAACGGGAAGGAAGACATTCACACACCGGTGAGCCGAGGTGGCGCAGTGGTTAAATGCAGCACTGCAGGCTACTTCAGCTGACTGCAGTTCAGCAGTTCGGCTGTTCAAATCTCACCGGCTCAGGGTTGACTCAGCCTTCCATCCTTCCGAGGTGGGTAAAATGAGGACCCGGATTGTTGTTGGGGGCAATATGCTGACTCTGTAAACAGCTTAGAGAGGGCTGAAAGCCCTATGAAGCGGTATATAAGTCTAACTGCTATTGCTAACTGCTATTGGTTTGCAAAAATGCTTTTGATAGACTTGGTAAAGGTGGTTTCCACGTGGAAATGCCAATATTATGTATCTTTCTTCAACCTAGTGCAGAGATGGTGAACCTTTTCGGCACCGAGAGCCTAAAAGGGAGTACTTCGCGTGTGCGCTCATCTGGGCCGCAACCAGGAAGAGGAGCTGCCCAGGGGGCATGTGTGCACTGGAAAATATACATTTGGTTTCTGGTGCGAAGATGCACGCCAGCCAGCAAGTCTTCTAGTTACTAACACGCATGCTCACATGCCAATCAGCTGTCTGACACGCATGTTCATGCTGGAAAATGGAAAACTAGCTTTTCTGGCACTGCTGCAAGGACAAAGGCCAGCCGATCAGTATGTGCGCATGCATGCTAGAAACCCAGAAGAGGAACAGGTGACGCTGCGCATGCCAGGCAACATGGCTCCGTGTGCCACTTCGAGCATGCATGCCATAGATTCAGCATCACTGACCTAGTGCCTTCCAACGCATTGATGCAACTCCCCTGCTTCAAATTATAATGGCTCGGAGGGCACAATATTATTACCCAGGCTGGATCCTGAAACCATAATAATAGCCCAATACAGATGGAAGGCAGCATATTGGACAAAGGGAGGAATTTCAATAACGGTAATATTATTTTGTAAGAAACGAGTAAGAAATTATTTTTGATCCATTTTATCGGTCAGTTTAGTTTTTGTTTAGGAATAATTTTAAGAGGAAAGAAGGTAGTGATACGATCCTCAGATCTGAATGCCGTACAATGGTTAAGATGCCGCCTTTAATCCTGTTTAGTTCTTTTTTCTTTTAAAATCAGTCACTGACCATTTTCTTGACAGATGCATAATAGACAAAAATTGCAAACACTGTTCCATCCAGAGGATCCCCACAGTCAAGGGGGCGGGGGAGAACCTAAGGCCAGGGTCACTTTGAAATTTTGTTTTGATCCAGCAGAGCAGTGATTTTATCTTCTTTAAAACTGGATCATTTTGTTCCCGAACTGTTTTGAGCTTGTCTTTCTTCTCTCTCTCAATTTGGGAAGTGGGGAAAAAAAGGGAATAGAGAATTGAATTAAAGGGAGATGTCCACTATCCTGCTCCATTTGCAATCAGGATGAATAAGCTGGAGTAATGGGTAAATAAATTAACTTTACTTGGAAGCAATTGTCCAAAGTGATTATGGGATACCTACCTTTTGAAAGTGTCCAAATAGCAATAGCACTTAGACTTATATACTGTTTCATACTGCTTTACAGCCAGGGGTGTGTTTCAAAAATTTCAGCAGTGGGTTCTCTGCCTGGTTGCTGGGCGGGCGTGACCTGGTCGGCCTCCTGCACCACAGTGGCGGTGGGGAGGGGGGTGTTCACCTTCCCCAGGCTCCAGAGGCTTTCCTTGTGCCTCTGGGAGGGTGAAAACTGCCTCCCCTGGGCTCTGGAGGTCTTCCGGGAGACCCATTTCCCCCCCTTCCCAAGCTGTCGTGCAAGCCCTGAACTTACCTTGCATTCAAATTGGGCTGCATGGAGACTCCTGGAAGGGGTGGGCCGGGTGGGAGGAGCGGGCCAGGGTGGAAGGGGTCAGTGATGGGTGGGATGTGGAACCAGCCATAACGTTAACTACAGGTTCTCCTGAACCTGGACGAACCCGTAGCAGCCCACCCGTTTACAGCCTCTCTAAGCAGTTTACAGTCCGCATATTGCCCCACAACAATCTAGGTCTTCACTTTACCAACTTCGGAAGGATGGAAGGTTGAATCAACCTTGAGCCAGTGGGAATCAAACTCCTGGAGTGACCAGGGAGTTATCCTGCAATACTAACCACTATTCTAACCACTGTGCCACCACAGCTCTGAGCAATGTTTTTCAACCTTGACAACTTTTAAGATGTGTGGACTTCAGTTCATCAATTCAGGGCTGGCTGGGGCTTCTGGGAGTTAAAGTCCGTATATCTTAAAGTTGCTAAGGTTGAGAAACACTGGCCCATACTACAGGTGCTTTTATGTGGCTTCTTGTTCCAACTAGGAATTTGGACTTATTGGTTCCTTCTTATGCTACAATTCTGTTTTCTACGTTCCACCAGAAAATAGATTCCAATGATCTCATTGTGCGGAAATCTTGTGTAATACAAATTTCTCCCTTTAAAAAATATGTCAGTAGAAAAACGAGTTCATATTTACGGTCCCTACACAGAGCGCCACTGACCCATGAAATAACTGTTTGGTGGCTTATGAAACAAGAGCAGAAAGCATGCAAGCGTATCTGTTGTACCGAAAGAATATAATTGGAAGCGATGGCTTCAACGGGATTTCATGAATGAACATGTCCAGGCATCCAGCCAAATCAGCACTGCTGTTTGTAATGGTACCATGCCCAGCAGCCTTGAACTTGAGACTACTGTGCAATTCTGGATTCAGTAAACCCAGTGCAAAGGTTTACCCACACGAGCCATAAATATAAACCCTAGATATAGAGAATGTTCAAGGCAAATGAGATATATATTTTAGCTTGGAGCTTCCTTCTCTCCTCAAAACGGATGAGAGTATGTACAAAGTCTTCATAGCCATAACAAAGAGGCCTATAAAGTCCAGAGTTGAGTGAACCAGGAATTTACTAGGACTAACAAAAACAGCCGTAAGACGGAGAGGGGGAGAGAGAAAGAAGGAGTGGAAAGAGGAGAGAGGAGAAGGAGAGAGGTAGGGGAAGTAGAGAAGAGAAGGGCGACAGAGGGAAGAAAGGAGCTAGGGAGGGAGAAGAAAGTGATGGATAAGGTACAAATATGGTATATGGAGAGCAGAAGAGCCAATAATTGATTTTGGGAGTTGATGGCAAGGCGAATTGATGTAAACATTTAACAATACAATACGATGTTGGCTATGCAATAGCATACATGTGGTTATATGTTACGAAAATGAAAAAATAAAAAAACTTTATTAATAAATAAAATAAATAAATAAAAAACCAGCCCTAAGGAGCGCTGAAGGTTTGGGTTCCTTCTAAAATCTTCATCAAGCAGGTTTTTAGAACAAATCAAATAGAAAAGGAATAACAAAGTCTAATAACGAAACCAGATGTTTCAGCCTTAAAGTTTACAGTCCCAAGATGGGAAATATACACTGATAGACTAGTAGGTTTTATCTGAGGCAGATTGTAGCCTTAGGCAAATCTTCATCTCATCTTCCGTTCAGATCAAGCATCCAGGGTTATTATCAGGATTGTATTAAGATAAATTACATGAAGAACTTTGGTATGTTTCAAAGTACGGGCTTGAAGTCCCGAAGACCATCAATCGCTTTTCAGGGGCAACAAGAATTTGTGGTAAAAAAAATAAAAGGGAAAAGAGGAATGAATTATCTTTTTGAACAAGAAAGAGCAAGTGATTTTAGAATTCTACCGTACAATCAGGTTGCACTTTGGCTGAACTTGGCTGAGCGGTATTCCCTCTCCCACTCCCACACAGCGGGTTCTTCAAGGCAAAGAAGACAAAGCTGTTTGGTATACCGTGAAAAAAGGAGACAGTTTTTAACGTCCAAAGGAAGCTCTGTTCAGCTGCTTTAGTGAGATATCTGGGGTTTCCTTTTATATGAGGTTGTGTTGTTTCTCAAGCAAAGTATAGATTTTCTAAGGCAGGGGTGTCAAACTCAAGGCTCACGGGCTGCATCTGGCCCATGGGGTGCTTAAATCTGGCCCATGGGGTCAGCATGGAAATATCAAAGGATAGGCCTGTGGCAGGGGTGGGTTTCTCGCCCTGTTCCAACCAGTTCGGTTGGAACGGGGCCGGCGGCATCCTCATGCACCCGCGCAGTGCACGCATGCGTACTAGCATCTGTGCGATGCTCCAGCTGCTCCTGGAGGATCGCGCAGGCGCTGTATGCATCCTGCGCATGCGTGTAAGCGCAGAACTCGTCAAAACCGGGTAAGAAATGCGGGCGGGCAGGTGGACCCTTCGGCGTTCCTGGAAGTTACTTACTTCCGGGTTTGCTGACCAACCAGTTCGCGGGGACCGCCGCGAACCGCCTGAAACCCACCCCTGGCCTGTGGTGCCTCTGCACACACATACCCCCCCATGGCCCATTTTAGGCTCCATGGCCTCCTGCAGCACTCTGCTGGCCAAAAATGGACTGCACAGCGGCCTTGCGGGGCCCATTTCTGGCTGTCAGAGCACTGCTGGGGAGGTGAAAATGGGCTGCGCAGTCACCCCATAGCACCCCTGTGTGACCCATTTTTGGCCAGCAGAGTGCTGCAGAAGGCCTCTGTCCCGTCTCCCACGACCACTGGCCCACGGAGAACTACAATGCTGAAATTCAGTTTGACACCCCTGTTCTAAGGCATATCATATCTTGAAAAATTATTTCTGGTAGTAATTATATAAGGGTTTCTGAGTTAATAATAAGTACCATGTTTTTCAGAGTATAAGATGCACCTTTCCCTCCCCTAAAAGAGCATGGAAATGTTGGGGTGACTTATACACTGAATACAGCCATTTTTGGCTTCCCGAAGCCCTACCCCTGCATTCCATTTTTGTGAAAAATGGGCTGTTTTTCACCAAAATGGAGGTCTTTTTGCTTTCCCCCACTCCCCAGAAGAACTCTGCAGGCTTCAGCAGGACTAGGGAAGGGAAAATGCTGCCATTTTGGTGAAAAACGGGGGCGCTTATGCCTTCCCTCAGCCCTGCTGAAGCCTACAGAGTGCTCCTGGGGGGGCGGGGAGGACAAGAACTTTTTTTCTTACTTACCTCTTCAAAATCTTGGTGCATCTTATACACCGGTGCATCTTATAGTCTGAAAAATACGGTAATTTAAAAAACACATTCCTCCACTCACAGTATCAGGTAGATTCTCTTGTGCTTTGTTTTTGTGTATGTGTGAATAATCATCGTCAAAAGTAGTCAGAAAAAATGCACCTTTCTCCTCCTGTTTTCCCTACAACAACTCTGTGAGGTAGATTGGGCTGAGAGTGAGTGATTGACCCAAATTCACCCAGGTGGCTTTCATGGCTATGACAACACTTGAACTCACCACCTTCCGCTTGCTACCCTAGTGCCTTAATCACTAGACCAAACTGGCTCTCATTTATTTTATTTATAACCAGTCCTTATAATTTCTCACAATCTTCCTAAATCTTCAGAAATTTACAATAATTTCTAGCATCCCCAGCAAATTTAACAAACAGCTATATTAACTACAAATTTGTGGAGTTGAAGACTCAAAATATATGGAGAACAAAGGATTGATCAGTTCAGAATTGGGTCTATTAGTATTCTACATGATTCGCAGGAATCGTGAAATGGGATATTTCGTGTCATTGTCAAAGCCAGAAGCCCTTAGACAGGAACTGTTTTACAGTAATATATTCTGGGGGAAAAGAACAACCAAACACTTAAGAGTGTGACGCAGGCATACCTGGCAGACTCTCCATCACGAGTCCGAAATAAATTAGCAAATTCTTGTGCGAGCAACTGAAGAGAGGAAAATTCCAACAATTCCCAAATGGAATTTTACACAAAGCTCAGTCTTGTTCTTAGTGGGTCAATGACAGCTCTGTTCTGGATTTCAACTTCTTGGGTTAAAAGCAAGTGCAATTTTTATTAGAGATTGTTAAAAAGCAGGCCATCGCAACTCTGAAATTATCTCAAGAAACGTCTGCCTTGTGCTTCTGTCCAATATGCTTTTTCTATTTAAGATGTATTTGTCTAGCTTCTTCTAATGACCTTGGGTTGCTAGATGCAAGGGCTTTGGAAAAATACCATACATAATGGTAGACAATACAACTGTCTAAGTTCTAAGACCCTATCAGCAAGTCTGAGGTAAATGAATGCATTCAATATGCTATTTTTCTCTCAACTGAGAGAAGTGTTTGTTTCACTGAGCTGATTGCTTTTTAAGGTCCTTGTTTACTCTAGCTAAAGGCTTCCATGAAATCTGGCACGGTGCTCCATGACGTTTCTGGAAGACTGTGCTGATTGGTAATTATTGGAGCTGCAGTCAAAGACAGCATGAGGATGCCAAACGGCAAAGGCTAGTCTGTAGTATCGCAAAAACAAGTTGTTCTATAATTAAAATTGTTTTGTGGTTAATTAAATAAAGATATGTTCTAATAAGTGATCATTATTTTGCCAGGTTAGACAAATTCTTAACTGGTCAAGCGTTGATCTACAAAGCCTTCATTCTTTGAACAAGTTGATTATTTTTGAATCAAAGCCACATTTTCTTAACTTCAGTGTTTCACTGTTTTTATTACCAGCATATACCTCCTCAATAGCAATAGTACTTAGACTTATATACCGCTTCACAGTGCTTTACAGCCCTGTCTAAGTGTTTTACAGAGTCAGCATATTGCCCCCAACACAATCTAGGTCCTCATTTTACCAAATTCAGAAGGATGGAAGGCTGAGTCAACCATGAGCTGCTCAGAATCGAACTCCTGGATTGAGCAGTGAGTTAGCCCTGCAGTGCTATATTTGCATTCTAACCGTTGCATCACTAAGGGTCATATGTCCATGTTGCTAGAAATTCACAGGATGTGCCCATTCATCCATCCTTCCATTCATCCATCCTTCCATTCATTCATCCATGCATGCATCCATCCATCCATCCATCCATGACCTGCGTGAAAAGCCAAGTGTTTAAAAATTGCTTAAAGGGGATCAGAGTCAAAATGCAGAATACAATGCACCGCAGCAGTTTCCATACACATATCGTGTTTGTTTGATTGCAACGAATATGGCACTATTAAAGACAGTGTGTCAAATCTTAAAAGTCATGAGCAAACCCAGCAGACCATTAGAGTTATTTTTTTTTACCAAACTCTGACAGTTCATAATAAAATACACATTCTAAAAGCAAAAGTCTTCTGCTTTTCTTCTAGTGGCACAACTATTATTTTAAAGAGAAAAAAATTAAAGCTTTCCTGCTGCTTTTGCGCTGTAACTGTTCTTTCTTTCTTTAGTGGGCATTTTAATGCCTTCAACATCTCATTTTCATCTTTCTTTTATTGTTATTGTGGACAGTGTTGTTTTAAGTCAGCTACCAAGATTGCTTCAGATATTTTAACAGAGTAACAGAGTTGGAAGGGACTTTGGAGGCCTTCCAGTCCAATTGCCTGCTCAAGCAGGAAACCCTATACATGGGATGGCGAACCTTTGGCACGCGTGCTGGAAGTGACACACAGAGCCATCTCTCTGGGCACAGCAGCCGTCGTCCCAGTTCAGCTCCGCCACCCATGCATGCCTGCCTCCCACCGGCCAGCTAGTCTTTGGATCTCTGCTGCGCATGCACAGGGAGCAAGACATGTGCAGGGGGGTCATGCGGGCATGCGCAGGGGGCAGGGTGTGTGCAGGGGGGTTGTGGGGGGACGGGTGCAGGTACATGCATTGCATTTTGGGAGTTCTGGCACGTGTGCCCGCTTGTGTGCTTTGGGCACTCCAACTGGAAAAGGTTAGCTGTCACTGCCCTATACCATTTCAGACAAATGGCTATCCAACCTCTTCTTAAAGACTTCCAGTGTTGGGGCATTCACAACTTCTGGAGGCAAGTCATTCCAGTGATTAATTGTTCTAACTGTCAGGAAATTTCTCCTCAGTTCTAGGTTGCTTCTCTCCTTGATTAATTTCCACCCATTGCTTCTTCTCCTGCCCTCAGGTGCTTTGGAGAATAGATTGACTCCCTCTTCTTTGTGGCAGGCCCCGAGATATTGGAAAATTGCTATCATGCCTCCCCTCGTCCTTCTTTTCAATGAACTAGACATTCCTACAACTGTTCCTCATATGTTTTAACATTCAATCTCCCAATATCATTGGAATCTATGAACTCCAACAGCATGACCAATGGTCAAGAATGATGGGTACCTGTGTCTAAAAGAAGACCAATACCAGGTCACTCTGCAGAGATTCCCCATTTCTTCACATCCTCTGTCTTTCCCTCATCCTACTGATTATCCTTTTGCTTTAAAAAACCATGAAAGGCTGATAGCCAAATGGAAGAATGCTAAGATAGAGAAAATAAATTTCTCTTAGGTAATTTTTAAAGCCTATTAAAACCTCTACTTCTAAAAAAAAAAAAGTCAATAAGAGGAAACAGCATCCGCAAATAGGAATGCATTGGGATGGAGAAAGTAATATGAATAATTGTAAGCATTTTGCCATTAACCTCCACAAAGAAAGCAAAAGGAAACTCTACAGATGGCGAAGAAAAGTGAAGTTTGGTCTTTAACAGCAATATTAATATTTTGCAAGTTAAAAGGGGGTTTCATGTGACATTCAATTTCCGTTCTATCGCCAGACACATTTTTTTTCCTTCTTATTCCACCCTGCAATGCTCTAGACAAAATCTCTTGGCAAGGAGGCTTGTGCTTAAAGCAATTTTTCATTAGCTAGTAAAAAGGGAATATCCAGAGATTGTGAGCTGTTAGTTATGTCTGATTGGGAATGATTATGACAGAACATTACTTAGATATTTCCATACATCATAGTGCTCTCTTGGACACACACTGTATAAACGCTATTCCAACTAAAGCTTAGACTACAAGACTCTTTTATTATTGCTGGATATATTTTTTTAAAAATCTCAAGAAAATAGTCATGATGTTCTTTGAATAAAAGGCAGGGGTGTCAAACTCTATTTCATGGAGGGCCGCATCAGGGTTGTGTTTGACTTTGAGGGGCCAGAGTGGGCATCGCCAGCTTGACATCACTTGTGTCGGAGGCGTCTGTGGTGGTCTGAGCGCTCTGCCAGTGAACACGGGCTCCCGAGCTCTGTTTTCGGCTGCGACAGCTTCCTACAACCATCTGCCAGCAAAAACGGACCACGCGGCCTTCACAAACTCTATTTTCGGCTGTACCGGTGTCCTGCAACCCTCTGCCAGTGAGAAAGGAGCTCTGGAGAGCCGCTTGTTGCCCTCACGAGCTCTATTTTCAGCTGCGACCGCCTCCTGCAAAGTTCTGGCAGCGAAAAGGGAGCTCAAGAGGGCTCCCCCCCACCCGAGCTCCATTTTTGCTGGCAGAGAGACTGTGGGCCAATACTTTGCTGTTTCTAGGATGGCCCCTTGGGACGGATGTAAACACCCCATTGGCCACATCCGGCCCCCAGGCCTCGAGTTTGAATAAGGGCATGTCAGCTCCAACCACCTGACTTCGGCCTTCATTTTGGCCGTTTTTTGCCCCCTGGAGGCTTCCCTGAAAAACCACCCAATGCGCAAACCGGAAGTTTGGGAACGGACACCGGGTTTGCACGTTGGGCCGTTTTTCACGCTCCAGAGGTTTCAGGGAAGCCTCCTGAAGCCTCCAGAGCGTGAAAAATGGCCCTACAGGGAACCTAGAAGTCAGGAATGGTGACTTCTGATTTGCCCGTAGGGCCATTTTTCAGCCTCTGGAGACTTCGGGGAAGTCTCCTGAAGCCTCCAGAGGGCCTCGAGAGACTTCTAGAAAGCCTCTGGAGCCTAGGGAGGGTGAAACAAATGCACCAAAAGCAGTGGGAGCAGGGCACTGGTCACGCATGCATGCTGGCGGGGGGGGGGTCGCGCAGACAACATTATGGGTGTGGGCACGCCTGTGTACGACCCCCCTGTGCTCTCCCCGCCTTTGGCATGCGATCCAAAAAAGGTTAGCCATCACTGCCCTACATTACACTATAGTAAAGCTAGAGCAGAAAAACATACAATTCTGATATTTAGGATTTAGCCTCACAACAGCCTGAAAATAAATTAAAAAATAAATACAGAAGCTTTTTGGTCTTTCATTAGATGAAAACAGGCCATTCTTAGCTATTTCAAGAAATGTTTCCTATCCTAAATGTCAACAACAATTTTTTTTTTTAGTGTAAGCTCCAGGCCTCTAGGCACTCTCCTTATCTTGCTCGGCCGGAAATTCATCTAACTTGGTAAATTGAAGTAGCTTAAGTGTGAAGTATTAAAATATTGACACTGAAATCCAGTTATAAAACCCTGTTTCAAAGTACAGAGGCAGATAGAAAAATGGGAAAAGTTAGCATTTAGGCAGCAGGTTAGAGACCATTTGCACTATGACTTTCAATGTGAAAACATTTTCTTTGAAATCAAATCAGTCCTGCGATGCGTTTCCAGATAGCTTCTCCTGTTACTAAAGTCTAATAAAATCACTGCATCCACCTTAATGTGTGCTTCTTTAGTGCAGTATTTTAATTATTCTCCCCCCACCTTTCCTAACAGTTTTCCCTCAATTAATTAGCCTCCCCTCCCCCTTTCCTAATGGTTTTCCCTCATTTCCCATTTGGGATCAACCAAGTGCTGATCTATTGGTGGCAACAGGAACTGACCATCTAGCTCAGGGGTATCAAACTCAATTTCATTGAGGGCTGCATCAGGGTTGTGTTTGACCTCGGGTGGGGGGCAGTGGGAATGTCGCCAGCTCGACATCACTCTTCAAGGCTCTGTTTTCGGCTGCGACTGCCTCCTGCAGCCCTTTGCCAGTGAAAATAGAGCTTGGGGAGGCTGGTAGAGGGCTGCAGGAGGCTGTCGTAGCAAAAAATGGAGCCTGTGAGGGCCGCATATGGCCATTTTCGCTAGCAGAGGCACTGAGGGCTGTTCCTTCGCTGTTTATAGGGTGGCCCCGCGGGCTAGATCTAAGCACCCCATGGGCCAGATCCCACCCATGTGCCTTGAGTTTGATACCCCTGATCTAGCTTGTCATCTGAGCCTAAGGAACTTTTGGGCTGAAAGTGAGCGTCCCAGTCATCCAGCCTGCCCACAGTTTCCTAGTTATTACCCAGGTGCCTTTCTTAACCATTAGACCAAACCAGTTCTCATAATATTTTAATTTATAAACCATCCACCCTGGAGCAAACAATTTGGCACAGGTCAATCCTGTTAAGATTTAACCGGTTGTATCATTTTGGCAACACTTCTGGGGCACCAGCATAAATGTGTTTAAAGACTAACTGTGACAGTTATTCATTAGACTGTGGTAGAGTGCATGATTTTCCCTTCAGACAGCCAAAAAGACTAGATGTATTCATCACCTCCACCCACCAACTGAAACTTGACCAAGGGGAAAAAAATTCAATTTTCTGCATTCTGTTGGATAACAGAGAGGAAAAGGAGTGGAACACTTAGCCTCAGTTCTGCTAATAGTCCTCAATTTGGCACATGCCAGATATAATGGGCTATGTTTCCAGATATCTTCTCTTGTTATTAAAGTGTAATAAATCTGTGATCCAGCAGGCTTCAGAAGCCTATTCTCCAATCAATTGGAAAATACTAGTTAGGGAAGATTAATCTATAGCAGGGGTTAAAAAAAATTAAGCCACAATGTAATGAGTACAAGGAATTATTTTGAGGAACAGGAGAAAGACATGCTGCCAAGCCAACAAATCCAAGAAATAAACCTTGAGTATGGGACAGAGAAAACAATTCAGACAAAACCCTCCCTAACACTTGGGAAGATAAAGGGAGGAAGGGGGAAAGCACATTCAAATTTGGAAGTTTCTGCTATGATAATCTTAAAATAAATTATTATTGGTCACTATGATTTTGTTTCCAAGTCTGGTCTATCTTGAAGGGCTGATATACATTTGTTATAGAATGCCCCAATTAAAATGGAAGTGGTACAGCTACTACAATTCTTTGTTTCATTTCAATTTACTTGGCATTAAATCATTCATTTATCTAACTGTCAGACCTACCTCAGTCAGGTCCCCTAGGAAAGAAAGACCCTCGACTCCATTTGGGTGAATTGATAGGTGCTTTTACTAAAAGCTGCAGTAAAATCATGCTAGAACTAAGTTTCCCACACAGAAAGTTACAAATTTCCCCCCGATCATAGCCCTCTCCCCAGGACCAGTTCATCTTCAGCCAATGAAGAGCCATGTTTTGAGGTGTTTTGAGAATGGTGAGATGTTTGGTGTAGTCTACATTCCAATTTCAGGATGTGTGGTCTTGAGTGCTGGCACAAACTGGTTCCCTGCTTCCCTGGTCTTTGTCAAGCTGTCATCCCCCTTATCACATCCCCATATATGTTTATTGCCCATTTGTCCTCCCCCCTGATCTTTGATGGCAGGATGCCAGAGAGGCGCCAAGCCAAAGATGGCAGACCAGACACTAACATCATAGTCTCTGGTCAGGTATTTAATAATTTGCTGCTTCTGATCACAAAATATAGTAAATGCTCAATTTAGGACTACAATTGGGATTAGCATTTATGTTGTTCAGCAACACGGTTGTTAACTGAGCTGCCCAATTTGATGACATTTTTGCCATGGTTGTTATGCAAATCACTGCAGTTATATGTGACTCATGCAGTCACTAAAGCGAATCCAATTTCTCCCTTTGTCTCAGAAGCCAGTTGGTAAAGGTTAAAACTCGCAATCCATGTGATCCCAGGATGATGCAACCATCATATGCCAGTTGCCAAGTGCCCATATTTCAATCTTATGACCAGGCAGTAACTTCAAACAATTACAGATAGCCCTTGGTTTACAACCAAAATTTAAGTCCAACATTTCTGTTGTTAAATGAGACATATTTAAATGAGTTTTGCCTCATTTTACGACCTTTCTTGCCTGATTTGCTAAATGAACCACAGCAGTTGATAAGTTAGTAACCCAGCTGTTAAGTGAATCTGGCTTCCCCATTGACTTTGCTTGTCAGAAAACCACAAAAGGGGAATCACATGATCTTGGGACACAGCAATGGTCGTAAGCATGAACCAGTTGCCAAGCATCTGGATTTTGATCACATGATCATGGGGATGCTACAAAGATTGCTCCTGTGAAAAATGGTTGTAAGTCACTTTATCAGTGCCATTGTAACTCTGAACATTCACTAAATGAACTGTTGTAAATCTGCACTAAAGAAATGGTTGTAAGTTAAGGACTAATATAGGTTAAGTTACCTATATTACAATGGTAACAGCTTCTTCAGGTATTTGGGATGGCAGCAAAGGGGCTATGCTGTACTTCCAGTTTCAAGTTATATCAGTCTAATTTAGGGTCTTTTGGCTAAATGTTCTTCATGTTTAAAAAAAAAGAGAACTAGAACTATAGTTTATAACTAAGTATAACAGGTATAATACAATAAAAGCAAGAATTCTGAATAAAAATAAGGTTGGTTTCTTAAAAGTGAAAAGAATATGCAGACTGTGAAGTACAAAATGATGTATTTAATTGTCATCTGCCAAGTAATTTTTAAAAAAAAATATGTTTAGTTCTTGCTGGGATTTTACAAAACTTGAAATAGGGAATTTCTGGGATGTAGAAACAGAAGTGGAATTTTACAAGTATATTCTCAGGCAGACTTACCAGGCGTTTCCTTTCCTCTTCTACAGCAATTAGTAATCGAGCAAACTCCTTTAATGACTGAGCTATAAAAAGACACAAAAAACAACCCACATTATTTTTACGTTATACTATCATGCTATTCGTCACACCTCTTATAAATTCCTTCAAGAAGAATCATAATTGCAACCTAATATCCCTGGCTGTAACTTGGTAATCTAGGGCTGTGATGGCGAACCTTTGGCACGTGTGCCACAAGTGGCACACGGAGCTATGTCGCCTGGCACATGCAACATCGCCCGTTCCTCTTCCGGGTTTCTAGCACGCGTGCATTTGCGATGATCAGCTGGCCTTCATGTAACCGGAAGATTAGCTGGCTAGTACGCATGCATGTGGCAGTAACCAGAAGTACATTTTCTGGCACGTGCATGTCCCTGGGCAGCTCCACTTCCGGGTTGTGGCCCTGACAAGCATGCGTGTCCTCACTCGGTGCCAAAAAGGCTCGCCATCACTGGTGTAAGGTTTCCTGCTTGAGCAGGGGATTGGACTAGAAGACCTCTAAGGTCCCTTCCAACTCTGTTATTCTGTTAACTTCAAGACAATGTTCTTTTAGACTTCTTTTCATTTCTATTAAGATACAGAAAAAAGAGGGTGGGGAAGGTTCATAAATAGACAAAAAAATAAAGAATTAAAACACACATGAACATAAACAAACACCACAGATTTAAACAAAGCAATGAAATTTTACATCCATCCAAGACTATATAACTCTCAAAAAGAGAAACAATCCAAAACGGTTTCCCCTCTCATTTTCATTTTCTAAAATATATTTATAGTTATTAAACCTATGGCATCATTTTAAAGACATTGTAATGAGTATGACCAAATGCATAAATAAAACCTATCAGGATGCAAAGGGGAAAAAGATTTTTGAATTCCTATCAACATATTTTACTGACACTACCCCTTTTTCCTTGTAATATGGACACATATGAATATGCCTGTGTACATATGCACGTTTGATGTCGCTTGTTCTCATCCTTCTGTTTCCTTGTCTTTTAAATCATCATCTACTTGAAGGACACAAAACCCCGAGTTGTTAAGACGGCCAAATTCCTGAATCAAGTGCTCACAAGTTAAATTTGGGAACCATTATTTCTAGCAATAGTTTAGAAGTATGAGTTCAAAATAAAGACAGAGTAGAGCAGGTTAGTAAAGAAACATCCTATCAGATAGGAAATCCAGAAAAGCCAATGAAGTCCTAGGCTGCATTCACAGAGGGATAGTATCGAGATCATGTGAGGTGTCAGTATCACTTTATAGTCCACTTATAAAATCACACTTGGAATACTGCATCCTGTTATGGTCGGCACAATAGAAAAAAGATGTGAAGAAGCTAAAAAGAGTGCAGAGAAGAACAAGAAAGAAGATTAGGGGACTAGAGGCTAAACCATATGAGGAATGGTTGTGAGAACTGGGTATGTCCAGTCCAACGAAGAGAAGGACTAAGGGTGAGGTGATTTAAGTCTTTCAATATTTGAAATGTTATACAAAGAAGAGAGGGTTGACTTATTCTCCAAAGAAGGACAAGACATGAAGGAGCTTATCAAAGAAAAATCTAACCTAGAATTAAGGAGAAATTTGCTGTCCATGAGAACAATTAATCAGTAGAATGGCTTGTCTCCAGAAGTTGCTGCATCACTGAGATTTTTAGAAGAGAGACTGAAAAGCCATTTATCTGGAATGATATAGGAACTCCTGCTCAAGGAAGGGATTAAAGTAGAAGACCTCCAAGATTCCTTCCAAGTCTTATTTTGTATTCTACTAATTAACAGGAATACAGCATAATAATAAAGTGAACCTTAACTTCATATTATTTTCCGTTCATTAAGTTTTTCTTTATACAGATTCTATTACTTGAGCGACAAGCTCTTAACCAAAGTACGAATTAGATGCATAAAATAAGAATGTTTTAATAAAGACGCCCACTGCAGACAAATTATAGATCTCTCAAGGACTCTTTATTTTCGCTGTCAACACAAACAGATGCAAAATTATGGCCGTGAAACCATCCCAGATAATTCATGAAGGAACTTATAGATACTTCAAAATGACAGTCACATTAATTTGTCATGAAGATGATTTAAAAAAAAAAAACAATTTGAATTTGCATTTGTATTCAGACAACTGCTTTGGTAAAACAGTTGAATTCTTGTAAACATCAGTAAAAAACATCACTGTGAAATGATTTCAACTATGGTAGCTATTTCATTTTAAGTATATGATCTGCAGCTATCATAGAATTTTTACGCTTCCCCCCTCTTTTGATGGCACAGAATTCCCGTGTATGTGTCCACCATGAAAACAAACATGTGGCTCTCTTCATTATCACTTTAAGTAGAAACTTTAAAAGGCCAACACATTCATTAGTCATAAATGAAACCGATGATAAAGTGAAGATCTTCAGCTCAGTGTGTAGTAGCCTCTCAAGGCTCCTGATTAGAGTATACATCCATCACCACATGTGAGAGATTAGAATAGCTGAGAAAGGAGCGGGAGGGAGAGGAGACATAAACAATCAAGGTACGGAGTTTGAATTTATTGGTAGCAAACCGGCCATGGTGATAAGAAAGCTGGAAGAAGCACTTCAATGAGTCTCTGTCATAACAACTCATAAATGTGTTACAGTTTGCAGGATTCTGTATGCAACTCCAGATCAGCATTAACACTAACTTAAAACTCTGTAGGTTTTGCATCCTTGAATGCTAGATCCACTTTTTAGACCAGGGATGTCAAACTCAAGGCACTTAGATACGTATAGCTTGTGGGACCGGTCAGGAAACAGCAAAAGACAGGCTTACGGTGCCTCTGCCAGCGGAAACGAAGCTTGGCCACATGCAGTGCAGCCCCCCCCCCCCCCGCAGCAGCCCATTTTTGCTGGCAGAGGGCTATCAAAGCAAACTAAAAAGAAAACAAAAGGAGAAATGTTTCCCCTTTTGTGTTTGAGCCTGCAAGAAGGGACAGGAAAAAAGAAAGAGAAAGGAAAGACAAAGAAAAAGAAGGAAAGATGGGAAGAGAGCAAGGGAAAAATAGGGAAAGAGGGGAAGGAAGAAGAAGAAAAGGGAAGGAAAAAGAAGAAGAGGGAGGGAGGGAAGGAAGGAGGGAAGGAAGGAAAGAAGATTATAATGAGAGTGAGGATCCCAGGGAAGTCCTGCCTTAGCATTTGGACACCACAGGTGCCATCACATGCGTACTGTGTCACGTCGACCATGGCCACGCCCCTGGCCACACCTACCATGGCCACATACCCCCCCCCCTGCTCCCAGCCTTCCGAGATCAAACACAACCCTGATGCGGCCCTCAATGAAATCATGTTTAACACCCCTATTCTAGACCCTATTGTGAAAGTTTACTTTGGATGTGTAACTTCTATCTTCTACCAGAAACTGGCCACTACACATTTTAGGTATCTCTAGCTTCCATTTGGAACACACTAAGAAGTCCATTGTTTCTAGTGATACCTAGAATATACAAATCATTCAGACTCATCAGATAAGTACACAGGCAATTGATTTAAGGCTGGCATTTCTCAAGATGCAAATATATAGCATTAAACAGATCAAAAGGACTGGAATGTTCCTTAGGATCAATGCACAACAGTATGAAATAAATCGACAGCACAACCCAATGTTATTGCTTGTTACCTACAGTTCCCAATAAAATGACGCAGGCATATAACCTAATGATTTACAGCTCAGCCTAGACAGTTCTAAACCTTATTTTCCTATCTATGAATAGCAAGAAAGCTGTTTATAGAATTACCAAACTTAAAATAGCTGCTAATTAACATTGGACCAACCAAAACTCAGGAGCACCTTCTGATGCCAATTCTTCAAGCAATAAAATATCAAAATAAAGCAAAAATGAATAAGGTACATGTTAACTCTCCAGGTCATTCTCTAACTGACCTAAAGTTGGCCTTGAAAACAGGAACCATACAAAGTTTTATCATGAAACAAGTCAGATTTTATTAGAAGTCTTAATATAATTTCTCATGCATTAAAATGGTATAAACTTTGTTATCACAAGACTCGTTTAATGATTTATTATCCAAGAATGTCTAAAAGAGCCGAGGTGGCGCAGTGGTTAAATGCAGCACTGCAGCCTACTGCTAGATCAGCAGTTCAGCGGTTCAAATCTCACCGGCTCAGGGTTGACTCAGCCTTCCATCCTTCCGAGGTGGGTAAAATGAGGACCCAGATTGTTGGGGGCAATATGCTGACTCTCTGTAAACCGCTTAGAGAGGGCTGAAAGCCCTATGAAGCTGTATATAAGTCTACTGCTATTGCTATATAGCACAGGTAATAACTATTGAATTTTTTTGTTGTTTCCTCTGAGTAATTTACAGAGTTTCAGATCTTTGTTTTACTATCCAATTACCTGAAAAAGTTAACTGTGGTCCATAAAACCTTAGATGATTAAATTTAAGATGTCTCATGACCCCTTGTTGTTTTTGAGTAACAACTTTGCATTAACATTTAAATTAAAAAGTAGTCATGGGAATAGATTGATCTGATTGATTAGATACCATCAAGTTGTGTTAACTCTTAATGACCATCCAGATTGATTTTCTTCTAGAAGACCTGTTTCCAATCTCGTTCTTCAATACAGGATGATGTGCAGAATACATTTCTTAAAAGTGTTTTTGTGTGGCTTCAGATGAACGAATCTAAGCGACCTGAAAAAGCTGTGTAACTGTAGTACTTCAAGCAACCTCACATATGCACATATAGCAATAGCACTTAGATTTATATACCGCTTCATAGTGTTTTACAGCAGGGGTCCCCAATCCCCGGGCTGCAGCCCACTACCAGGCTGTGGCTTGCTTGGAATGGGGGAGCAGTGCATACATGAAGCTCCCCTCATGCAAAAGACAGCCGCTTGCATTCACACGTGAAGCTCCTCTTGTGCAAGCTGCACACACAAATGGAGTTGTACACACTTGCAAACGCGCACTTGCCACTTGCAGGGAACTATCCCCTCTCCTACCACCAGCAGGCCACCAAACCAAAAAGGTTGGGGACTGCTGCTTTACAGCACCGCGCGGTTTACAAGTCAACATTTTGCAACCAAGAATCTGGCTCCTAATTTTATCAAATAATAAAAGGCTGAGTCAACAGGATGAAACTCCTGAAAGTTAGCCTGCAATATGGCATTCTAACCACTATGCCACCACAGTAATTCAATACCATCACCACATTAAAACAAAATAAGCTATATATATATATATATATATATATATATATATATGTTATACTTATGCTGATAAATAAATAAAGGCAACAGTAAAAAAATATTGGGTTTCTGTCTGGATGGTCTCTTGTGACGAGCCTAATGACAGAGAGTGGAAGTGTGACCTTCCTCCCATACTTGGGCATACCAGGGGTTGTGACTTTAAGTATATATATATATATGTGTATATATATATATATATATATATATATATATATATATATATATATATATATATATATATATATATATATGTGTGTGTATATATATATATATATATATATATATATATATATATATATATATATATATATATATATATATATGTTATATTTATGCTGATAAATAAATAAAGGGAGACTAGTATAGATCTATTTCAAGCTATTTAGCTCTCATCAGCTAGCCATACCCATATTGGGAATCGAACCAATATATGTGTGTGTGTGTGTGTGTGTGTGCGCGCACACACACACACACACACATACATACAAGAAATTTGGCAAGATTCTGTAGAGATGAGCCTATGGAGCTGATTATGGATTTGAGTGGTGTTCCTTCTTGTGTATCTTGGGAAGGTCAGAGTTTGGGGCATCTGGAAGATTTCTCTCTGGGGATGATTCTTAGCTGGATCTCTTCACTGATGGGAGAGGCTTTTATTTTTGATTTGATGGTTTTTTCCAGGTACGTGGTGGGGTCTGTGTTTAGGGATTTGTAAGAGGAGTCTTGGAGTATCTTGGATAGTTTGGTTTGGTAGTCAGACGTGTTCATCACCACTTTGTCTGCTGGGAGAATGATTACGTTGTTGTCTTTCCTCAGGTTGGTGAGTGCTTTGTGTGTGTGTGTGTATGGCAGCTACACATTTACTGCCTTGTCATTCTTAAATGCCATCTTAAAGAACACACAGGTTTAATAAGTCTATATTGAGGATATTAATCTTATTTCGAAGGGCCACTAATTGTACAAGACCAACGTCAGGCTCAGGTGACAAACTGCTTAGTCAGGGTTTTTTGCTGTTGTTGCAACCAATGGATCTATAGTAAAAATGTAGACGTGACACAGATGCTGTGTTTGATTGTGCAAGATGGTGTTTGTCAATCCAAAAAACAGATCCTGCACCTACAGGAATAACGAGGAGGAGAGGAGGAGGAGGAGATGTACGCGATGGGATATCTAACAAAGAAACATAACTTCTGAGTATATTCCTACCATAACTTGCAGGGGCTGCGGATTTTTGTACACGCCTTAGTTGGACATATTCTACTGCAGTCTTGCAGGTGACCAGATGTGAAGCCCTGCAGGATTCTGCCTATTATTACTAACACCTGAATCTGCAACCAGAAACAGGCAACTAATACAATTTCCCAGAGGTGGGCTTCAAAAATTTTAGTAAGGGGTTCTCTGCCTGGTTGCTGGGTGGGCGTGGCCATGGTGGGTGAGGCCTAGTTGGCCTTTTGCACCATGGAGAGTGGGTCATTTTTGCCCTCCCCAGGATCCGGAGGCCAGAAATGTGTTTGGCAGTTTCTTTCGTGAAAGTTAAAGGAGTTTTGCAGCTGTTTTCCCTGGAGGTTTTCCAAATCCAGGGAGGAATGAAAGACTGAAAGATACTGAATTGTCTGAAAAAATAAAATAGTTATGTCCTCTTATAATTTTGCTATAACTTATAATAAACGTTTTATTATAACCCCTTTGCCTTCTATAGAAAAAAGTAATGCGATTTTAATTTGTTAGTTTTTATAGTTGCTTAATGTTTTTGTCCAAAATAAGGATTCTACTAACTATCAATGTTATTCTGTGCTCTACTCCAGCACATGGATGATACATAAAATATAACTCAAGAATTGTTCACTTAAAATGTTTGATGGAAATTCATACATATAGGATTGTGTTTACAAAAAAGCAGATGTTATTTTTATTTGAAGCACTTTTCAGATGTGCTTCCTAAATAGTTCTTTAAATAAATCCAAAATGATAGATGGCATTTTAGGACTAACCCATTTCATCAGGAATTTATCAGTGTAATTATTCTTCCAGGGCTTCTTCATATCTAGTGGGTGGGGGTGGGGAACCATCATACATTAAAATCACTCTACTTAACTGAAAAGATTATAACTTATGGGTGTTATTTTCTACCCATCTGGATTCTGTTTAAACTCCTAACGTCAAAGTGTTTGAAACAATTTGCAGTATTAAGGATAAAATACCATAAACAACTGTATAAGTGCGGGATATGCAAATACTTCATCTCTTTAATTCTTACCAATGTTCAAATTTTATTTGCTTATTAGGGATTTATTATAGAAACTCTTAAGATACATTTTACTTTTTATGCTGATATTTATCACTTGATTTACACATTTAATCAGCTGGGGAGAGATATTCTCTCTCTCTCTCTCTCTCTCTCTCTCTCTGTGTGTGTGTGTATGTGTGTGTGTGTGTGTGTGTAAACTCCCTTCTTATTAAAAAAAAAAATCTGCAAAAAGGGGAAAAAAACAAATCCAGGAAACTACAGAACAAGCAGCCTGACATCAATACCTGGGAGGATCCTGGAGAAGATAATCAAGCAACAGATCTGCAAACATCTATAAGCAAGCAAAGTTATATTCTCACCAGAAGCCAACATGGGTTTGTCAAAACCAGATCATGCCAAATAAATCTTATTTCACTCTTTGACAAAGTCACTAAATTAGTGGATCAGCGAAATGTTGTGGATTTCAGTAAGGCATTTGACACAACAGACCACAACCTGCTTCTTGGCAAACTAGAAAAATATGGGATAGACAGAATCAGCACGAGATGGAT
Organism: Thamnophis elegans; assembly: GCF_009769535.1. Lineage (NCBI taxonomy): Eukaryota > Metazoa > Chordata > Lepidosauria > Squamata > Natricidae > Thamnophis > Thamnophis elegans. The sequence continues at coordinate 14,384,893 of NC_045546.1, read as the reverse complement.
TCATAACTGATTGACAAACCACACTCAATGTGTAGTCCTTAATGAAACTCCCTCAACCGTAGTGGAAGAATAAGAAATCACCTATCTCCAATAGCAATAGCAACAGCAATAGCAGTTAGACTTATATACCGCTTCATAGGGCTTTCAGCCCTCTCTAAGCGGTTTACAGAGTCAGCATATTGCCCCAACAATCCGGGTCCTCATTTTACCCACCTCGGAAGGATGGAAGGCTGAGTCAACCTTGAGCTGGTGAGATTTGAACAACCGAACTGCAGAACTGCAGTCAGCTGAAGTAGCCTGCAGTGCTGCACTCTAACCACTGCGCCACCTCGGCTTCATACACAGCGCCAGTCTACAACACGACCCTTTCAGCTGCTCCAAAAAGATTCCACACCAATTGCACTCTGATTTAGATGATCCTGAAGGAACAGATAAACCCGCGAGTGGCCTCAACAGTTCTCAGAGAGTGTGCTAATGATCAGAGGACTGCGAAAAAATGCAATCTTTCCATCTCCCGCCCACCTTCCTATCAGAACTATCCATCCTCCCATGGACACAACTGATGAAGCTTCTTGGATGAGAAGGAAAATGTTTTCTTCTTTCTCAAGGAAACAAAAACAGTCCAGTTGACTTTTGAAAAAGCACCTTTGAGACAACTATGACCTGGATGACTGCAAATTTCCACAGGCAGAGTTGTAACTATTCATGACATTTTTCCAGTGTGAAAGCCATTTGCAGTGCGAAAGCCAGATCTACACAATCAGAGCCACTGAGAAGTTATATTTGAAGGAAATTCTTTTTGGTCAATTTCATGAATAGCCACTGTGTATATATACTTGCAGTCAGATCCATCCTCAGCTACAGCTCCTTACTAAGTAACCTGTCACTGTCTCTTAGCCCGATAGAGCTTTGAGTTATTGTTATTAGTAAAAAGTGGAAGAACGAATCTGGACAAAAGATGGGATATAAATATATCACACAAAATATCAATAAGTAAAATTCCAGGGTAAGTGGATTTGTAGAGACCTAAAAAAGAACATGAAAACAAGTCTCAGTATATCCTGATTTAATACCAAGACTATATAGGATTTCAGGTTAAAAAAAAAAGTGACAGATCAACTTCTGAGGCACAATTCAGAGCATTTTATTACAACTGTTTGATTTAGCACAACCTCTTACCTCAGTTATAAAAAAAAAACAGGGCAACTAAATGTGAGCATTTTCAGAGAATCTAAAATATGGGATTCAATAAGTCATAACAGCTGAGCACTTCCCCCCCGCCAGTGTTGTGACTTTTTCTATGGACAGCCTCCTAATTGCTGCAGAGTTACCGTGTGGTAAGACGGGCAGCCAATGCATTTAATAAAAATAAATAAATAAATAATGCCCTTGATATTTGGATCTTTGCAGCAGTTAGATAGCGGATGCCATAATAACAATGTTCCAGGGGTGGGTTCCGGCCGGCTTTACTGCTGGTTCACTCGTGCGTGCGCTTTGCTGGATGTAAACTGCGTGCCCATGTGCAGTTCAATTAAAATTGTTCTGCGCATGCGCAGAACTCCAAAACAAGATGGCAATGGCGGCGACCAGGGAACCGGTTCAGGGGCGTGGCAGACCTGGGTTGCTGCCGGTTTCAGCGACCCTGGCTGCCATACCATTACCCACCACTACAATGTTCCAATAGTCATTTAAAGCCAGGAGAAGAAATAGGAAATTTTAAAGGTACAGTACTTATAACCTGAATATCATTTCCTGTTCTATTTTAGGAGAGACAGAAGCAAAGCGGTTGTATTAAATTAATGGCAAGAAATAAAGATGGAGTTAACAGTAGCAAATGTTCTTTATTCAGCGGGGAATGAAGTAAAGCATGTGGCTTTTACTGCCAATGGTAAAACAATGAACAACATATGTGAGAACAAACTGCTTTAAGTTCCCATTAGAGAAGGGGATTCTCATTCCTTCAAGTATTAATTATCATGGCTGAAAGAAATTGGTCAGGGTTTCTTAAATAACTTTCACCAGCTGCTTATTTTATCATTAGTTCTATAGATGACCATTGTGGGGTATTGTACTACTATTATAGGCAAGGTTCTCCCTTCCCTAACGCTCTTAAGCAGATGTAGCAACTAATATGTAAACTTTGTAGAAAACAATGCAAAAGCAACTGTCAAAAACATGAGGTGCAAAGGGCAAAACAAATGAAGATTGCTGTTTTTTAAACAGCACAAATGTCAGAAAAAGACATTCAAACAAAAATCTCTAATATTATGAAAAGTACTAGCAGTTTGCCACTACTAAGCCATACTACACTAATATGCTGATTATGAAAACTATTACTATTGAAATATAAGCTACAATGTATAAGTAAAAGATAAAGTTATGTCTGACTCTAGGTCATGGTGCCCATCTCTATTTCTTGGCTGAGGGAGCCAGCATTGTCCAAAGACAATTTCCATGGTCATGTGGCCAGTATAGCTATACACAAAAGGTACATGGAATACTGTTACCTTCCCACCCAAGTAATACCTATTTATCTACTCGCGTTTGCATGCTTTTGAACTGCTAGGTGAATAGAAGCTGGGGCAAGGAAAGGGAGCTCATCCCATTGTGTGGAGCTCGGGTCTCATATCCTTGCTGTCAGCTGACCACCTCAGCATCTTTAACCTTTGAGCCATTGCGCCCATAATGCAAGTACATAATGTAAAATGCCCTACAACAAGAGTGTCAAACTGAAGGCTCATGGGCCAGATCCAGCCTGCAGGGTGCTTAGATCTGGCTCGCGGGGCCGCACTGGAAACAGCAAAGGACTGGCCCGCAGTGTCTCTGCCAGTGAAAATGGAGTTCGGGAGTGGCGCGGACCTCCAGGGCTCCGCTTTTGCTGGCAGAGGGCTACAGGAGACCGTTGTGGCCAAAAACGGATCCCGGATCCTCCCGCCCCAGCCAGGCCACCAGAGATACCCCCAACACAAGTGATGTTGAATTGAAGTTTGACACCTCTGTCCTACATGTATTTAAGACTTTTAAATGATGTTTAAGGTTTTCTATTATTTTTAATTCTAGTTTTAATCATCCTGTCCAACATTTATACTGGCTCTTTGCACAAATACTGAGTTTAGTTTTAACACCTCCAAGTTTCACTTTTACCATAGTTTTACCTAACACTCACCCTAGTTCACCATTGATTTATAAATGTTATTAACCAGGATGAAATTAATTCCCAAAGAAGAGTACTTCAAGCAATATTTATATCATCTTGAATTCTACTCCTAAGATCTTTCTCTTAAAGATGTAAACATCTGACACTTCTACTTTCCATACCAACTGATACCTAACTCAGAATGTAAACATTTAACTTGGAGCGTATGAGCCAGGGAACCAACTTTCTGCTCTTGGAAGATGGATTATTATTTTTTTGTATGTACATCTCTGCCAAAAAATGTAATAATGGGTTAGTGAGCCATTATATAAATAGTTCACATTTTAAAATGGAATCATTAGGGGTTTTTTTGGCACAATTTTACGCACAATATTTTTTTGTATGGTTATTTTTTTATCTGAGTAACTATCAATCCATCTGAATAGAGCTGGAAGGGACCTTGGAGGTCTTCTAGTCCAGCCCCCTGCTCAAACAGTAGATCCTGTACCATTTCAGACAAGTAGCTGTCCAGTTTCTTTTTAAAAACCTCCATTGATGAAGCACCCACAACTTCTGAAGGCAAGCTGTTCCACTGGTTAATTGTTGTCATTGTTAAGAAGCTTCTCGTTAAGTCCAGGTTGCTTCTATCCTTGATTAGTTTCTGTCCATTGTTTCTTGTCCTGCCCTCTGGTGCTTTGGAAAATAAATTGACTGCTCTTTGTGGCAGCCTCTCAAATACTGGAATACTTCTATCATGTCATCATTCCCCACCCCCTTTCCTAAGTCCTTCTTTTCTCTAGACTAGCCAAACCCAAATCCTGAAACCTTTCTTCATATGTTTTAGTTTCCAGGCCTTTAATCATCTTAGTTGCTCTTTTTTGTACTTTTTCCAAAGTCTCAACATCTTTTTTGTATTGTGCTGATGGAAACTGGATGCAGTATTCCAGGTGCGGCCTTATTAAGGATATCTGAGGCATTAGTCGCAGGTTAGAAGATGGACTTGCAAAAAAAAGATATAATTAAGTATGAAAGAATACAATGGGCATAAAGTAAGGATCACCTGTCCTTTGCCTACTAAAATAATATAGCAGGTTTTTTTTACTGCTTTATCAGAGCAATAATTCTTATGATACCAGCTGATGTGCCTCTTTTGAATTGCTTGGCTGAACACAAAGCAGATGAGTATAGACTTTATTTCATTAATTTACTGTGATGCAAGAGATATCTTGCTTTCGTGCTTCTGGAAATACATCATTCCATAAAGTAAAGCAGAATGTAAATAAGTCAAGACAATGAATATGGATGCAATTGAAATTTAAAATTAAAATGTTATTAACTTTTTCCAGATGATTGCTTCTAAGAAGATATATATTCACAGATGCAAGCTTTTAGCTATATTAAGCAGTTTCAGTGTATTCATTCTTAACAATGATTCTAAATGAAACAAACGTTACTAAATATTCTTTAAAACTCTGTATAAATATTTTAGGATGCAGTGGCTCAGTGGCTAAAAAACGTGGGCTCTTCGGCTTTGAATCGGAGATGAGCACTGCCCCCTAAAGTCAGGAACGATTAGCACATAAGTAAGAGGGGAACCTTTAGTTTTACCTTATAAGTATTTCAATAAAAATGAATTTTCAGTAAATGTTGCAATTTGCTACTCACTTTAAATAAAATAATTGAAGAAAACAAGTTAGACTAATATAAAAAAAGGCTCAGCTATTTAGATAGCAGGCGTATTATAACTGTTTACCATAATTGTTTTGAAGGAGTCATCGAAAGTTTCAGAAAAGGGCAGATGTTATTCAGATCAGGCTAACCCAAGTTTATGTCCAAACTAAGATTTGGATAAACAATTTCGTTCTCTGATTATCTAAAGTGGGAAGAACAAAAAAAAAAAATAACCCTTTTACAGTTTGAGGTTTTCTTTTAAAGTAAAATGGGTTATAATTTGCAAGAAAGATAATTAGAGAGAATGAAGCTTCCTAAACATTGGAGAACACGGTGCAGAAGATTTTGATATGCCTCTTTAAAATCTGTAGTGGGAAAACAATCCCTACTTGCAACAATTTGCAATGAAATTTGCAACTTTTATTAAGTCTCTATGTGAAAGTATTGTTGCCAAATCTTAGGCAATCATACTGAGCCATGTTTGTAAAGGAAGATAATATCTCTTCTGAATGAAGTAGAGTTAATTGACAAGGATGGGACCAGAGATAATCTCACAAAAGATTAAAGAAATCATTAAAGAAATCTTACTAAAATTGTTGGACTTCTTGGTGACCTGACTTTGTCCAAGTGCAGGGGAGACAAACTCGATTTCATTGAGGGTTGCATCACAGTTGTGTTTGACCTTGGGTGGGGTGGGGGAGAAGCATGGCCAGTTAAATGTCACTCATGTTGGGGCGCTTGTGGCGGCCCGCATGCTCTGCCAGCGAAAATGGAGCTTGGGAAGGTCGCTTGTGGCCCTCCCGAGCTCCTTTTTCGCTGGCAGAGGGTTGCAGAAAGCCGTCGCAGCTGACAACGGAGCTCAGGAGGACCGTGTGTAGCCCTTCCGAGCTCTGTTTTTGCTGACAGAGGCACCAAGTGCTGGTCCTTCACTGTTTCCAAGGTGGCCCTACGGGCCAGATCTAAGCACTCCATGGGCCACATGCGGACCACGGGCCTTGGGTCTGGTACCCCTGTAAAAGTCTTCAGACATGACAATAGCTTTGGATCTAATCTGAATCAGCTTTTAATTTGTACAAAAGTAGAAATTACAAAATGTAGAAATGGGTACATTTCCTCTCAAATTACTGCATTCCTTGAATTGCAACTGTTCATTTAGTGATCTGTTCTGGCCCCCCTCCGTCCAGTAATGAATGCAGACACAGGCTTAGCTATTTGCCACTCTTTATTCACAGCAATTATAATCCTGTTGGCTGAAAGCCCAGACACGACTCACTGGCAAGAGGTTGGCAGCAACCCAGACTCCAACAGACACAGGAACACAAGGCAGACCAGACAAGGAGTTCTCCAGATTACTACGGATGGTTGTGTCCTGCAAAAGGACTCCTCCCAAAGTCTCTTCTTATATACACTCTTGGGAGGGGCCAAGCCACAACCACCTGGTCTTGATTATTTCTTATGAGTCTGTCTCGGTAACTGCTGCCTGTGTTTCTCTGCCCTCCATTGCCTGGCATCAGGGACAAACTCCCTTTGATCTTCCCCACTGCTCCATGCCTCAGGCACCTCCTGGTGGCCAACCAGCCTCTCTGGTCCCTGCTCTGAGTCTGAACCCTGCCCAGGGTCCTCCACATCTTCCATAGCAGACTCATAGGGTTCCTCGCTATCGGAGTCCATCGGCAGCTCCAACGGCTCCTGCTGGGCCACAACAGTGACCATATGAAGTTACATCAGCACTGAAAAAAAAAAGACTTCTGACCTGTTTTCACATTTAGTGCCGTTGTAGCATCTCCAGCTTCATGTGATCCAAATTTAGATGCTTGGCAACAACTGGCATCTACTTATGCCCTGAGATCATGTGATCACCATTTGCAATCCTCCCAGCTGACTTCCTACATGCAAAGTCAATGAGGGAAAACAGATTCACTTAATGACTGCATGACTTCACTTACCTGCAGCGATCTGCTTAATAACTGTGGCAAGAAAGGTCATAAAATAGGGCAAAACTCACCTAACAAGTACTGGTAGCAACAGAAATTTTAGGCTCAGTTGTGGCCATAATTCAAGGACCTACTTGTACATGGTTTGGCTGAAAGATGATCCAATTCAGATTTTTTTTCAGGCAGCCCTCCTATCTGCCATCCCTCTGCTTTGACTATCTGGAGATACTGTAATCAAAATGAACCACAGCAATCCAGGTCTATCTCCTCCAGATGGATCATAAGCTCGCATTGAACACCTTGTCAGAGTTTGTTACAGAAATCAAATCCAGAAAGCACACATAGGCAACTGATGCAGCAGGATTCATTAACTTCCCTTTATATATAATATAACACATGAGACATATATACAATACCAAGAGTGGTTCTTCCAATGTGGTAAAGAGGAGAGATTTGTTTCCAGTTTCAGTTCAGAGTTCAAACCAATTTGCAGCTTTAGCACGAAAGATAAACTAAGACACGCCCAGGCTCCTAGCTGTCTCCAGCAAATACTGTTTCAGTTTCCAAACAGTCCCCATTGGCTGACCTGTTCCATGTCTATTTATTGGCTGACCTTGTTGCCTATTCCAACCTATGAATATACTCTGGCACACCTTTGTTCCCTCCCACAAATAAGATTCAACTTATGCCACATCTTTCCAAATACTGCACATAAAATGAAAGGAACACATATGGGATGGAGGAGACCTGGCTCTGAATGTAGAATGTGTGAAAAAGATTTGAATGTTCTTTTTGACCACAAGTTAAACATCAGCCAACAATGAAAAGCTGCTACCCTGTTTTCCTGAAAATAAGACCTCCCCAGGTAATAAGCCCAATTGGGCTTTTGAGCACAGGAGTTAAAATAAATCCTCCCCCAAAAATAAGCCCTTTCTGAAAATATTGCAACACAGCAGCAGCCATGAGGTGACCACGCTCACCATCTCCTGCACCTCAAAAATAATAAAACCTCCCTGAAAATAAGGCCAAGTGCTTATTTTGGGGGTCAAATAAAATAAGACCCTGTCTTATTTTTGTGGAAACACGATATTAAAAAGATAAATGCTAAAATAGGGTATATTAATAGGAGCATATCGTACAGATCAAAGGAAGTAATTTTCCACTCTTCTCTGCCCTATTTAAAGACCCACCTCAGGAACCAAAACAAAAAACCACTACATCAAATTCTGGGCAGTTCAAAAACGACAGCGGCAAAGTGGAACAAATTGACTGCCAAGATAATACAATTACAAAAACCACCGGAAGAAAAGTAAAAGATCAAAGTCCTCTGCTAAGGTTCAAATGCCTCTTGGAAGAGACCTGCACTGAATGGTTCCAAGCCAAATGAACTTCTTGAGAGCACCATCAAGAAGGATTGCCCATCACTCTCTTTCTCTCACATCTCTCGCAAGGTGACCTCTACACAAGAATTCTTCAAGGGGCAGACTGAATTGGGAGAGAGAGTCCCACAATAAGTAGGAAATAGAACTACTATATTTTTCGGAGTATAAGACGCACCTTTTTCCCTCAAAAAAAGAGGCTGAACATCTGAGTGCATCTTATACCCTGAATACAGCATTTTTGGCCTCTCGAAACACCGCCCCTTCACCAAAATGGCCGTGTAGAGCTTGTAGAAGGCTTTCAGAGTGCTCATGAGGGCTGGGAAGGGCAGAAATGAGTGAAAAACGGGCCATTTTTTTACTCAATTTTGCTTGCCCCAGCCCCCAGGAGCACTCTATAAGCCCCCTAAAGGCTATGCATGCAATTTTTTTGGCAAAAAATGAGCCCAATTTTGCAACAACAAAAAAAAGGCCCATTTTTTGCTCATTTTTGCCCTCTCCCGCAGGAGCACTCTATAAGACTCCTAAAGGCTATTCATGCCTTTTTTTAAAAAGAAAAACAGGCCATTTTTGGGAGGTCTGCGGAGTGCAAAAACTTTGTTTTAAAAATTTGCCTCTTCAAACCTTGTTGCGTCTTATACTCCAGTGCGTCTTATATTCCGAAAAATACGGTAGATAAATGGCAGAAAATGTGGGATAGAAACCATAAACTAACAATGTCAATGGCATATAAGGAAAATCGAGGTAGCATTTACCACCAGTGAGATTAGCATATGCGGGGGGGCATGTGTGGAGAGGGTGGGTTGTATGCATGGGGGGGCGCATGCATGGGGGTGCTCACATTGCATTTTGGGGTTACGTGTGTGCGTGCTTTGGGCACTTGGCACCAAAAAGGTTAGCTATCACTGTTCTAGATCAAACTGGCTATAATCACATGCAGGCACTATCCTATTAATTGGCTACCTTCCATGTGTGCACCTGGATTTCCACCCTTTAGACCAAGTGCACAGGTAGTCCTCAATTTATGACCATTGAGCCCAAGATTTCTGTTCCTGAAACATTCGTTAAGTGAGTTTCACCCGATTTTACTACCTTTCTTGCCACAGTTGTTAAGTGAATCACTGCAGTTGACAAATTATTAATCCGCTTGTTAAGGAAATCTGGCTTCCCTCGTTGACTTTGCTTGTCAGAAGGTTGCAAAAGGGGATCACATAACCCTGGACACTGCAACCGTCATTAGTACATGCCAGTTGCCAAGCATCTGAATTTTGATCACATTATCAGGGGGATGCTGCAAAGGTCGTAACTGTGAAACATAGTCATAAGTCACTTTTTTCCGTGCCATTGTAACTTTGAATGGTCACGAAATGAACTGTTGTAAGTCGAGGACTACTTGTATTTCCAAATCATCTTGGTAAGCAGCCCCACATACAGCAGCAGATTCAGCAAGTTAAACACGTGGCAATGAATTTATAAATCACCACCATTACGTGCTTTCAGTGTAAAAAAAAAATAGGATCATTTAGATGGCAGCGAAGAGATTAAAGAAACTTGTCAAGTCCCAAAACAACACCCTTACTGTTGATCAGTGGTCTGAATTGAAACAAAGCAACTGCCTACATAAAACAAGTAAACCAGAGAATTTGCTTCCTTATGTTTTTGTGAAGGTTTTCTTAAGTATTGTTTAAAGAGAGCAAGATAATGGTTTTGTTAAACTTGGTGGGAAACTCTCACCCTCTAATTTAAACATTGGATAAGGAGGCTCCTTGTAATACTTTGCTCAGCTTAGGGGCGTGGGAGAGATTCTTAAGGATGGTAACTGTACTTTAACAGCCAGGAAGCAGCCTTTAGACAAAACCAAAATTATACTTTAAAAAGAGACTTCTAATGCGCCTACGCATGATTGGTAAGGCTTCTGTCGTTCTCTGTCATCATTGTTCTCCTCTCCTTCCTTCTGTTTTCCCAAACAAGTTCAGAGTAATAACATCCAAGTTTTTCAAATTGAATTTTCAACCTAGGTTTCATGTAGATTAGACAGTGACTTGCCTATGACTAACTGTGACACTGGTCAAGCTAGAAGACCAACATTCCCAAACTTTAACCCCCTAGATCAGGGGTGTCAAACTGGATTTCTTTGAGGGGCGGATCAGCACTGTAGTTCTCCTCCGTGGGCTGGCGGGGGAGGAGCCTTTTCACCACCCATTTTGGCCTTGATAGCCTCCTGAAGCACTTTGCTGACCAACATGGGGCGGGGGGGGGAGGCGTGTGCACTCCCTGCACCTCGTTTTGGCCAGCAAAGTGCTTCAGGAGCAATAGCAATAGCAATAGTTAGACTTATATACCGCTTCATAGGGCTTTCAGCCCTCTCTAAGCGGTTTACAGAGTCAGCATATTGCCCCCAACAACAATCCGGGTCCTCATTTTACCCACCTCGGAAGGATGGAAGGCTGAGTCAACCTTGAGCCTGGTGGGATTTGAACAGCCGAACTGCTGAACTGCAGTCAGCTGAAATAGCCTGCAATGCTGCATTTAACCACTGCGCCACCTTGGCTGTCCAGGCTGCAAACGGGCTGCGAAAAGGCCCCGTTTCCAATTTTGTCTGGCAGAAGTTCTGCGGGCCGGTTCTTTGCTATTTCTTAGGTCATCCCTGCAGGCCAAATTTAAGCACCCCATGGGCTGGATGCTTAAAACTGGCCTGCAGGGATGACCTGGAAATACCATGGGCCTTGAGTTTGACACCCCAGCTCTATATGCCAGGATAACTATCCCCAGCTAGATGCTGTAAAGTCATATCTGAAAGGGCCAGTTAGTAAGATAGGGAGAGGAAGATGGCTATTCCCAGATCCAGTTTGCTTTCTATACTTTGTATCAGTAGTGGGTTGCAGGCGGTATGCCCCAGTACGGGCATACCGGAGCCTGCCCAGAGCACGGGTACCGTTCCGGTACGGAACCCACCCACGCTCCCTATATGTCCTTTAAGCCTTTGGCGCTACTGCACATGGTGTGTATGGCACCTGCGCGTTGCTCCGAGCAGCTGGAGCATCGCGGAGGCTTGCAGAAGCATCGCAAGCAAGTATAAAGTGTGCGTGTGCACTTCGTGCATCCATGTGGGTGACGCCGGGGCCGTTCTACAGGAACCCACCACTGCTTTGTGTTCATATTTGTATAAACAATTAATTTAAGAGCCATGGTGGTGCTGTGGTTAGAATACAGTACTGCAGGCTACTTCTGCTGACTGCCGGCTGACTGCAATTTGGCAGTTCGAGTCTCACCAGGCTCAGGGTTTTACTCAGCCTTCCATCCTTCCGAGGTCAGTAAAATGAGGACCCATTTTTGTTTGGAGATTGTAGGAGGCAATAGGCTGACTCTGTAAAATCGCTTAGACACGACTGTAAAGCACTTTGAAGTGATATATAAGTTTGTGCTGTTGCTAAGTGCTATAAGGGAAACAATTCTGCTATCCAGTTCTTAACTAAGAAGAAAACACCTGATATTTCCATGACTGCAGTTATATCATCTTTAAATGTGGATGGCCCTATGTAGGTGAGCAAGAAATGAGAAGAACCTGGGATTTAATCTGTGCTTTATGCAAACCTAGATAGCTTTGAAAAACTCAATTAATACATGTGAGGAACACAAGTTTTAAATAACTAAAGATTTTGAAGGTTAGCAGCTAACCAGATGCTTCTGGATTCTTGGCAAGTAGAAGTAGATAGGAAGCTCTCCCAGCAACTGGTATTTTGGGGACATGCCGCCCCATTTCAGAGGTAACCCTGAAATTAATATCCCTTAGTAGAAGTATCCCCCATAACATAATCCTGTTCCTCTTTAAAGTCGTCCAATTTACTAGCCCGCATGACATCTTGTGGCAATGAGTTCTACAGATTAATTATGCACTGTTTTAAAGTTCCTTCTCATCAGGTTTATTGGATGCCCTCATAATATAGGTAGCAGCCTTTCTCTGGATTATGCATGGTTAATATACCACAGGCATGTCACTTAAATCCTTTTTATTCCCCACTACCCGATAACACGGCAGCCCGGGCATTTATTTGTAGGGGAAAATGTCTGGACCAAACATAATTTCTAATATTGGATTTTCTCCTATACCAGAGGGAGCCCCCTTGTGGAGTACTGTGAAGCCATTATCATGGCAACTCCACTGAGCTGTACAGTAGAAGCCATTCTAAGGCACAACAGGCTGTATCTTAACAGAACACACCCTCAAGGGGTTTTAGGGGTATCTTACTCCCAAAGTATTTGTTTCCAGAGAGCAAATCATCTGTGTACCAAGTTTGGTTGAAATTGCTCGAGGGGTTCCGGAGTTATGCTGGAACTTACACACACAAGTCGTTTTTATATGAAGAAGAAAAAGAGGAAGAGGAAGAGGAGGAGGAGGAGGAGGAGGAGGAGGAGGTGGAGGTGGAGGAGGTGGTGGTGGTGGTGGTGGTGGTGGTAGTAGTAGTAGTAGTAGTAGTAGTAGTAGTAGTAGTAGTAGTAGTTGTTTACGCCTAGTTTTCCCCATATTTCTACACTCGACATTTTCCACATTAAAACATAGTCTTTTCTTATGGGAAGATGTTTGAGCACCCTGATGATTTTGAATACCCTTGCTTGCACTTTTAATGGCTCTTATATCCTTTTTGAACTGCAGCAAGCAGAACAATAGACAAAATTGCAGATACAGGTATTTTCTAGATCCTTTCTTCTTCCCCTCCCACCCCTTCCAAAATATCTGCCGAAGTTCAAAGACTCAGGAATGGGCTGAATTCAAACACTGCATTAACCTTAGTGGCCAAGCCATTCTGTTTTGTAAATCATGAATTGCAACCCTGTGTATTTAAGCATGGTTTGCTCAATACCATGATTTGTTAGCCAAAATTTTAAAGTTTCCGTTTGAATTCATAGGAAAAGAAGGCCCTAAAAAACATGTCGCAACTTATAAAAGGAACCTCCTTTATCACCTTAGCATTTATGAAAAGGTATTCAGCATCAAACATTAACTCAGAGAAATAAGGATCATTGCCATAGGTAATTATGAGCCAGCAATGTATATTTTAGTTGATGATAGTTGATCAAAAAGATCTAATTCCATGACCACAACAAGCGTTAATGTTCGGTGATCCCTACCACAAATCTTTCCACAACATCACAGGGAATGAAGAATTCTGTTATTGTGTAACTCAAACAGCTCACATTCTCCCAGCTCTATGATCCGTAGGTGAGTACAGGTTTACTAGGTAACTTATTCAACTCCTTGTAATTTACACCCTCAGACTCTGGAATGGCTTAACTGCAATAAGAATATTTAGAAACCTGACACAATAATTTTCTGTCTGACTGTTAACAGCAGAACCTGCCTTAAATACTACGAAGGTGTTCAAAAATCCTTTTAGTGTGACCTTTCCTGGCAATTATCCAGAATGTTTACTAGATGATTTACTTTTGTTATTCTTCAAATAAACTGATGTCTGGATGAATGTGATGAATTCTAATCCTTTGACCCCTTTTGCCATCCAGTTAATCCTTTCCACTTCTCCCAACTATCAAATCTCAGCCATATTTCCTTCTTCCCATCAATCCCTCCTTCCACTAACTTTAACATCTCATATACAAACAATTAACTTTTCTCACCACATCTGACCTTAAGCCTAATCAGTGGCCATGTTATTTTTCATTAATGGAATAAACTGATTGACAGTGTCACACAGTACAAGAAAACAACTTAAAACTTGTTAACTAATTGAATCTATTTAATGTGGTATTGCAGCTATATATATTTTAAAAAATCCAGAAATGATTTCAGATCAGATACCAAATGTTTGTTTCTCTTCATTCTCACACCTGCAAAAAATATCTTGCTATGGTAATTCTAATTAATGTTTACACAAAAATCAGAAAATACTAATTAATAGTGGCTTGAACAGCACTATATTTATAATCAGTTAAATACTTGGACTCACGATCACTCAACTTTCTTGCTCATTTAAAGAAGATCTTTCTATTCCAAGGTTGAATGAAGATCAGAAAAACAACTGAAATTCATCAATCATGTGGTGTTCTTAGCATGTGTTCCTCTCATACTGTCCAAAGATCTAAACATCGTCAACTGCACCTTTTCCACAAGTGATAATGGCAGGTAAATGAGTCCTTTGTCAACTTTGTCTACAGATAATGGTGTCATATTGTTGTGTTCTCATTTTAGTTTTTAGTGGGAGATATATATCACAGAAGTGAGAACACCCCCTCACATTTTGTAAATATTTAAATATATATTTTCATGTGACAACATTAAAGAAATGACACTTGGCTACAATGTAAAGTAGCGAGTATACAGCTTGTATAACAGTGTAAATGTGCTGTCCCCTCAAAATAATGCAACACACAGCCATTAATGTCTAAACTGTGTTATTTTTTTCAGTGTTGTCACATGAAAAGATGTACTTAAATATTTACAAAATGTGAGGGTTGTAACTCACTTCTGTGATATAGTATATATAATACTATATTTTTGCCTGAAAATGGATCTAAATGCTCCAATTCCGATCAATTTATATTTCATAATCAGTTTCTGCAAACATCATTTTATAATAACTTACCTTCAACAGCTAACACAGTTACTTTATAGATGGTCCTCAATTTACAACTACAATTTGGCCTGGAATTTCCATCATAGGTCGTTGCAGTCATACAGCAAGCCATCCCGGGACTGTGCCTGATTTTACGACCATTTTTAATCCCAAAGGTGCTTTTTCAGGAGGCAACTGGACTTTTCTTGTTTTTTTACTTGAAGACATTTTGCTTCTCATCCAAGAAGCTTCTTCAGCTCTGACTGGATGGTGAGGAATGGAAGGAATAAGAAGCGAAACGTCTTCAAAGAAAAAAACAAAAGACTTCAGCTGCCTCCTGAAAAAACACCTTTGGGACAACCATGACCTGAGAACTGCTACAGACCATTTCTAGTGCAATTCTGAAGCAAAATCCAGCTTCCCCAGTTGACCATTGCTTGCTGGAAAATGGCTGGATAGGTCTCAAATCATAAACATGCGACTGAAGGATGCTGACACTGGTCCTAACTGTGAGTCAGCTGCCACACCCCCAAATTGTGATCATCTGACTGCAGGGGTGGTGTGGTGGTCGTGGTTGTGGCCCTCCAGCAGCCAGTGAAGCTGCCAATGGATTCGGACCGTGAGAAGGTTGGGGAGGAACATGGGCTCTAATGAGGGCTCTGTGTTGGAGGCAGAGAGGGGGCCAGAGCTGCGTGCTAGCTATCAGCTGCCTTCAGAGTCAGGCATCAGTGAGACAGATGAACAGCTGGAGCCGTTCCTGACACTCTCGCCCACAGTCCGGTGGAGACTCTGGCTGCTGCGTGGCACTCGGCAGCGTCGGAGGCCCTCGACCGGATTGCGCCACTGCGGCTCCTCCGAGGCAGCGGATCCCGGAGACCCCCTTGGTTTACCGAGGAACTCCGGGAGATGAAGCGCCGGAGGAGATGCCTAGAGCACCGTTGGAGGTCCGATAAGTCCGAATCGAACCGAGCAATGGTAACCACCTGCACCAGGGAATACACCAGAGCACTTAGGGCAGCAAAAAGATCCCACATAGCCACCCTGGTTGCATCCGCTGAGTCCCGTCCAGCCGCCCTGTTTAGGATAACCCGCTCCCTATTGAACAAAAGGGAGGCGGGGGAACCCTTGCAGGGCAGAGCTGAAGAGTATGCCCAATTCTTAGCGGACAAAATTGCTCGGTTTCGGTCGGACTTGGACTCCACCCCCGCAGTTCCAGCCGAGGCACAAGGGGACCAAGTAGAACAGCTCTGGGTTGAGTTTCAGGACGTTACCCCCGGGGATGTGGACAAGGCCATGAGAGCTGTAAGTACCTCCACCTGTGTCCTGGATCCGTGTCCCTCATGGCTGGTCACGAACTGCAGTGAGGTGACACGAGGCTGGATCCAGGCGGTCGTGACCGCCTCCCTTCGGGAGGGGAACTTCCCCGCCGCACTGAAAGCGGCGGTGGTGAGACCCCTCCTGAAGA